>NC_142246.1:62440421-62507921 GCF_052056855.1 Sturnus vulgaris
GCTCATACAATGAATCTGTGTATCACTCTTATTCACCAGGCTTCATGCCAAAAACACGCCTGGGGGACAATCAAATGTTTGCCTCTTACCTAGAATGAAGTACAGAACCCTGTAAGAAATCATCTTTGCTTTCAATCTGTGTATTTATACCAAAGGAACCATCTGATGGCAAACTGAGCTGTTGTTTCAGCAGCTCACATGCTCTTTAGCCACACTGTCATCTCCCATATGCTGTCAGAAAACACTGACTCAGTCCCTGCTGTATAACATCCATGCTGCACCAGCAATCCAGCTTGAAAGGATTCATGTCCACATCCACCAAATCCAGCTATGAAACTTATTCAAGAATCCTGGGGCTCTAAATGTGCTTCCCACCACTTTACTGCATGCCAAAGATTCGTCTTGGTTACTCCAGGTCACTGGAAGGCTTTTCTTCAATCTGCAGGTTTCCTTCTATGGATCCAGCAGACTTGCTGGAGATGATCTCCTGACACATGCATATGTAGTAATGATTCCTTTTTTGCATTCCCTGTGCCTCAAGCCACAGTCAACCCAGAGACTGCATCTATGAGAGAGAGAGAATCTTTCTGACTTAATCTCTGTGCAAGAGGGATCTTCTATTTTATTTCTTCACCTCTACCTTTTTATCAATGTACTTAATTGCATTTTCCATTCTGAAAGTTGCAAAGAAATGTGGTTTTTTTCTGTTTTATCCTAGCCTGGATTGAGTTAAGGATGATTTCAAGATAATAGGATACATCAAGGCATTGCTCTCCCAGGAGCATAATAAATCTGTAAACTAGGGTACTAGGGCACATTAGTGCATGCCTCAATTCTTCTCCATGTTCTTCAGAGTATCCAAAGGGTGACAGAACACGTGTCCAAAAAGCTGCAGGGGTTGAAAGCTTGTGTCAGAGGGGTCAAAGGAAGAAGAACAATCTTTTAATAACTCAGAAGGACTAAGAGGAATGGAGCAAAACGGCAGAGCGTTTTGCTTTCATCCAAACATGAAAGATCCTCATTGTCATTTGTAACATGAGCCAATTAAAAAAAAAATTATATCCAAAGTTTCATGTTTATGAAATGCCTGAGGGGAAGATGGCTTTACCATTTCAGGTGAAAAACCTGTACCACTTCCTACAATCCAAAAGAGGATGCACAAGAGAGCAACGCTTGTGAAAAGCAGGCTGTGAGCATCACTTCCACTGTTATTTAAGCAAACAGAAATCCAGTTCCACACTCCCTGCTACCCCAAATATTTCTTCCACTAGCACAAATACCAGGGAATGATAGAGAGAAAACTATTTCAGGGAGCTCAAGAAGCTGAAAACTGGCTCTGTTAGGGTGGGGGATTCTTTTTTTCAAGTGGAACAGCCACTCTGTGCACTGCAGAGCTCCAAACAATGTCAGTCAGAGCAGGGAGGGCAGGGTCACAGCAGCTCACACCAAACTTGCTCCATGCTACCTGAGGGAGCATGTGACTGTACATTTAATTTTATACATTGCACCCCCAGACAAAATGTCACACAAAACAGAGTACTCCAAACAACTTGGTATGTCCCAATCATTTCTTCCTCACCTGGTATAGCAACTTTCCATTCTAACAGGACGTGGCAAAACAAATACATTTTCTTTTAGAAGTTTCTGAAGGCTGCAGTAAGGACCAAAAAACCTCAATATTCGATACAAAACTGTAAAAGATCTCCCATGACTGAGGATATTTAGATTAAATACTCATAATAATAATTAGAGAAATGACTGCTAATGCTGCACATTAAGAAACTAATTATATAACCACATATCTGCAGGAGCAAGTTCAGTGACAACAAAGTATGTCAAAGTGTAGAATTTTCACACATTCCAAAATAATTTCTTGAATTGTTCTGTGCACCTCTCCATCATGAGAAATGCTTTTATTGCCTCATGCAGTTGAAAACTGCATAGCAAAGTACCCATGCCTTCTTTTTAAACTGCATAAGGACCTGATATTTAATTCTGAAGAGTATAAAAGCATAAAGAGCATTAAAAAATCTTTAAACAGCTCTTAAGGCATCAAGAATACCTGTTTTGTACTGCTGACTAATATTTTAACCACTGCAAGGTGGAAGTGCAAGCTTAAGGAGCATGGAAGGTTACACATGGTACATTAACTGTATTTTTCTGTGCAACCTACAATGCACCCACACAAATAAAAAATACTTCCTTGGTGACATAATCACTGCCCTTTCAACAGCATTAGGAAAGTAACTTCCATGGAGGCAGATTCCCTACTGGACTCAATCACAGCTGCAGCAACTTCCTGCCATTCCCTAGAGACCAGAAAGAGTTTTCCTAGGTATTATAATGAAGGAAAACACAAGTAGTTCACAAAAAAAAAAATGATCAAATCTGTCTTCTCTGTGGCAAATGACCTGTCTCGAGTTTCTGTGGCTCATCCCAACTCGCATTGTTGTTACACTACCATTGAGGTAGGGTAACAATCCAGCTTTTTGCCTAGGGAATGCTGCTGGCTCCAGAAGAAATGGGATAGGAAGGGAATGATGTAGCCTAAGACTGCCAAGACATGCCTCACAAAGACAGTCACTATGCCTTCAGAAAAGTGTCCAGGGTCTCCAATAAGGTGTTTCAGATACTATTCTAAACCGAAAAATGGACTGCTTTAAAACAGAATTAAAAGCTCATCCTATGATCCAGAGTGTGCCATATGTGAACACACACAAAGTTCTTGTGTCTAGACAATGACAAAAGACATGCCCATGGCCCCACTTGTCTATGCATAAATAAGTATTTATGGATTTTATTAAAATCGAGGCTAGAATGAGTACCATTTGCTCCCAGCAGAAATTTACAGGAGCAAATTCCTTGCAAATACTTGTCAGATTTGGATAAATGTTTGAGATCCACCCTTGCATTTTTTCACTAGTCTACCTTCCTTCTGCAGTGAGGCATAAATTTTCTTTTAAATATACTGCACAGTAGTAAACACTGCTTGTGAATATAAGATTTATAGTACATTAATAAAATCATATAGGCTCACTGGCCTTAAATATATGAGGCACACAATTTAAGTTTTCATGACTACCTCAAAAGAGACCTAGAGTTGCCATGCAGCATGTTTAAATCTACAGAGTATTTACACCTATACATCTTTCACCTCTTACCTATCTCTAATTATTTATTTTCTCCAGCAGAGGACAAACTTCTGAAAGATTAATACTGTACACCAGGTGTGATATTCACTTTATTAGTTTAAGATTCTTGAAAAAAGCAAAGAAACACCTACAAGCAACAGAGAACATGGGATCTTAGCATTTGTTTGACATGAAAGAGAAATAAAAAAAAATAAGGCTAAACATGATGCTTTAAAATAATGATAGCTAGGAGGCAGAACAACAAAAATATCTAGAATCCAGGCTCCAACAAACAACAGAAAAGTATCTGCAAGTAGCTTGGCAAGTGCCCTTAAAAAACAAATACCTTTGACTTACAAGTGCTAAAGTGTAGAGAGAGGAAAATATATCTGAAATTCCATTTCCATTGAGGTGTATATATATATATATATATATATATATATATCCATTCATTGGTTGAATTTTATATGAAATTTTTGTATATCAACTCAAGTAGAAATTACTCATGACAAATATTACTGGTTATTTTTTTAATCAAACCCAACACCGTCTGAAGGAAATGTTTCAAATCCACTGTCAAAAAGAATGAAAAGTTTATGTTTTCAAACAAAATGAGCATTTCGCTTCCAAAAATACCTTGGTTTTGACTGCTTAGTTACATTTTGGAGGCTAGTGATTATTGTTTTCTAGTATTATCATCCCCTCCAAAAGTGCTAGGTAATTGATAGTTACAGCCAACAGGTCAAAATGAAAAAAATAAATTGGTAACTTTACTTTTTTTTTTTCTTAATACCATCAGTTACATACATTTTTTTGAAATTTTGACTTTAATTCCCGAGCTAGCAAAAAAACAAAAAAAAAAACCCAAAAAACACCCTCTAAATTGACAGAGTAGGAAAATAGCTTCTTCCTGACTCTGCTGAGATCTTCTTTTTTTTTTTTTTCCTAACAGCATCATACAAATCAGTTAAATGGGTTATTGTGGATTTAGATCAGCACAGGTAAGATTAGAAGCCAGATTAAGAGTAACAGGAGGCAAATCTTTGATCCTTTCAAGGTTCCCTCTGATTGCCAGAACTTCACAAGTAAGACAAGTCTCCCCTAAATGGGTAACTGAAGGCAACTGGATACAAGGAAAATCTTAGACAAAGACAACACAACCACACTTTCACCAGCTTTTCCTCCACCTCCCTCAAGCATAAGACTAATCAGGGATATTTTTGGGATGGATAAGGTAAGTAGGACACGCTGGTCAGAACTACTCTGTTTTGTAATAGTCATTACAACAGCCAGCAAAAGTTAAAGCAGCCACACAGCTGCTCTCAGTTGCACTGAATTCTGAGTTACCTGCACTGAAGAGTAATTTCAATCTGTCTCACAAATCAGAAGACTGATTTATACCTACAGTCATAAGCAAGTCAACTCTATGATGCAAGCCTAAGGGAAAAATCAGCAACAGTTCTAGTTCTGGAATCCCAAACACAGCCCCTCTCACACAAAGAGATGGCTCCCAAATATAACAGCATACAAGATGTCTTACATCTTAGATATGTACACAAATCCACATAGCAATGGGAAGATAAAATTCAGTCCTTGAGATTCCTGTGCTCCTCAATTTTCATTTGCATAATTTATACCAGTTCCAAATAGCCACAACTCTGTGTGGTATTTTACATAGAAGCATCAATAATATGTTCAGATCTAAAAAAAATAACAAAGGCATAGCAACAGATGCCCCAAATACACAGAAAGCTGATCCATGCCGGCATAATTTTATATGAATTTTACCAGTGATTTCATAACAAAATGACAGAGCTGTACACTTCTAAAAATCACAATCTGAAAGTTATAATTTGATCTTGATACATATGAAAATTACTTCCAAATTTTGCTACAACATACACACACGCACACATATATAATCACTATGTATTTAAATCTGTTACTTTAAAATAATAACTCTTTGGAAAAATGAGAATTAATTTTGTACATCATCTAACAAATGCAGTCTTGACTGCACTAGCACAAGCCTGACACAAACATCAAAGTGATCATAATGCAACTTTCTGTGCAGTAAAATTAGATAATGCACATAATGCATTGCATGCTATTGATTCTGAAATGACATTGTGGAAGAGACTCATACTTAAGTGTGCCACAGTCTCCAAAAGATCTTACCCTTAATTATTTATCAGAGCAAAAATGCAGTCATTTTCAGAATTTACTTATCAGCATTCTTTATCTTAACGTTATACTCTGAACTATATACAATATTTTCATATTTGCAATATTTGATGCAGCATGCTTTGCTGCAAGAGGCAAAAGTAATGGATTCTGAATCTTAGAAGGCCCCTTGAAGTATCTCTATACAAAAGAAATTCTATTTCTTTCAAAATAGAAATAACAGAGGTGTTAAATATTTGACATTTCTACTGTGAATGGGTAAACCATTGTTAAACAGCACAACAGTCTAATGAACACTTTTTCTCAAATGATGCTTTAATTTTGTTCTAAATTGTTTAAGGGGTGAATTAGTGGGTAGACGGAGGTTTCTTACTTTTACATTAGTTCATTTGCAACTAAATTTTGAAATATTTTTTTTCTTTGTAGCCTTCTGGAGGGGTTCAGTCAAAAGTCAAACTGATTGTAATGTATCACTAACATCTGTAACATATTGATCATTTTACTCCTAAATCCTTCAAACATTTGCTGATCTACAACTGCTTCCAGACTGGGCCTAAACAATTTAGCTCAAAATTACATTTAGAAAGGTATTTTTTGTGCTCTGCTCTTATCATACAATTAAATTCAGAAGTCTCCACATAATCTGCATTTCAGTAGGCAGAATTTGGGTATTTTTTTTCTTTTTCTACAGCTACACACAGTGTCTCCATAAAAATAAACTGATTTAAAATTACTACTTTGCTAGTCTATACTTTGTCAAAACTTCCTGAAGCTCCATTGTATGTTGCTTCTGTGAATTAACCTCCTTACTTACAAGAAATTGTCTTTCAGGTTCTACACCTGTCTTCTCCCACTTACAAATTATGGCTGGTTTAAAATGCAGTGTGCTTCAGAATTAAAATGAAAGTATCAGGTCTCAAGCAAATTTGTTAAAACCCCAAATTACCACAGTAAACTTGAATAGATACAAGCCTATATTCACATGTTTTGCATCTTTGGCTTTCATTGTACTCAGCATATTACAATGTAACATGTGCTTCCAATGACTCATGTTAGCAAGATGATAGAACAACTTTGAAGTGTATTTGCAGTATATGTGCCATCCTCACAGGGCGTTTTATTCAGGCATATTTGACATGGCAAATTTTAATTCTTTGTGCCCATTTTAAAACCCAACAAACCTTAACCCTTAAGACTTTATTTACTAATGCCGTTTATTCCTGAACTGTTTGAAAATAACCTGACAAAGCTGGCGTTCCAAACAAAGACCACACTTCCTGTTCTTCCAGGGAATCTGGAACACCATCAATGTTTTGTTCAGCTTGCATAAGTCACAACTGATTGGCCACAGTCCCTGTGGGCATGCCATTTCATCCAGACTGGACGGTTCATTAGTCATAATTACTATAACTGTACAGCAGAGACTGCAGTTTTATCTCATCATACATCTTTGATAAAGCTGCTTCTATTTCTGCTTCATCAGCATGTGAAGTTACATTATTGGAGCTTTCATTTTCCAATCTGTGATTAACATCGGTCGTTCTGCTTACAAAACGCGCACCAAAATTCAAGATAACGCACAGAGTGAGGCCACGGCGTGACCACGGTTTGAACTTTGCGTTAGAAATCCTGCAGCAGTTCTTGCTGCACAGGAAAAAGAGACTCTGAAATGACAGAAAGAAAATTTAACCGAGGAAATACCGACAAACGCAGAGAATAAAATAGGGCTGTTGGTTTCTAATGTGAGCCGTGACGTAGAAAAATCTCTGTTTGGTACAAAGGTTAGAGGCAGGAAATTTCTGACAACTGCTGGGTCAATCAGCATTTTTCAGGTAGTGTTCCTGCAATCACAGAAAACGAAAGCCTGCAACATAAAGAACCACGGTGAACGCTGACAGCCACCGCGCTGCACTCCAGTTAGCAAACAGATGCTAAAACACTTAAATCTAATAAGGACTGCGAATGCAATCTTTAGCAAAATGCATGTAAAAGTCTCCCATTAAGGCATTTCCTTGTTGTGATGCTTGTTGCCGATTTTTCCATCTTACTGTGTGATAATAGGGAGCACAAAGGCTGGTGGCACCATGTGAATGTGCATCGTGTAGCCATGATGGGCCACATAAACAGCCATAATCGACAGCTACACGCAGGCACTGAGGCTGCAAAAATCCCAGAGTAATTAGTGTTGTCTGAATGCAATGACATCTGTTTTCTCATGGTCCTCCAGACTTGTCAGGCCAATAAGATGTATATGAAAAAATATGACAAGCATTGCAAATGCCCTTCTGAAAGGTCTCACTTTGGGAAAAGCTGAAGGAATGACACGTGCCACCTCTTTTTTGCCAATATACCTAAAAGCCTGAAGATTTGAAAAAGGTCTTTTGAGTAATTTTACATTTGACTACGGAAGGTTTATTCAGAACAGAGCGCTGTGCTTAGGTAAGAATGTATTGCAGCAGCTTTTGTTCTTTTAGAAAAGCAAGCTTTGTTAACAGGAGTAAATGTGACTGTTTATTTCTGACCAATGCTTACACATCTGTGTCATCACCATCTCCCTTTCTAATTAAAGCAGCAGACACCACCTAGACCCCAACAGTGTATGTCTACATTTTTAAATACTATTATTACTACTATTAATTTTTTTGCTTAAAGAGTGCAACAAGAACAGTTCCATAGCCACGCTTTCTGACATTGCAAACACACTGTACCCTTCTCATCTGAAGACCTAAGCTTTTGGTTTAGGATTCACAGCCTTTTTCCTGAATATGCCTATTCCCCCAATCTTTTCCTGGACTGTGGCATGTTTGAGCATGCGTTTTCTCCAAGAAAGACATTAGTCATCATTAACAGAAGCCCTGACACCAAGTCTAAGTGCCTCTCCACAATGACCAAGTGGCAATCATCTTTCTCTTACCCTGTCACTGCTGATTAGGGGGTTCTTTCATGAAAATTTAATTTGTCGCCTTTCTACAGCTCCTTTTTACATTTCTGCAATAACACAGCATGCCAGCAACACTAAAAATACAGTAAAGGGGGCTGGTTTAAAGGAAAAGGTAAGATTCAGACTGCATGGTTGTACTTTTTACCTAGTTTAACAGAAAAAAAGAAAAAAGGCCCTGCAGGATAAAGAAAACAACTGACAGAAGAAAAACAGAAAAACTCCCCATTAAATACAGAAGGACTCAAACAACCTGGCACACTTTTGATCCAACTAAATGAATTTTTTTCCTCTAGAAGACAGCTAGCCAGCCCCTCTTCCAAAGCTTTGTTCAATTGGCAAATAGGTAACTGCAATATCTAAACATTTTTTTATAACTAATTAATTTCCTAACTGCTCCAAATATACAGGTACTCAGGTTTTTAGCTTATATAAATATTTATTAAAGGATTTCATAATCCAGTGATAAATTTCAACCTCACTTCTTGAGTCTGTGTCAACATTGCCCTTGCAGTTAGAGTCAGCCACGAAGAAAACAGCTTTAGCTGCTGCAGGCAGATGAAAGTTTCAGTCACAGATGATACTTTGCAGCATTCAACACACATAGTCTCAGATTCCTGCTCTGTGTAACATTACAAACATTGTTGAACAAGATACCATAGCAATGAGTTATTTTAAGGAAGTTTTTCAAAACATTTACTCTTCTGCTTTATTTCAATTTGTCTAAAGATTTTTTTAATTATAAGCATATGCTATTTTTTTAACATCTGTGCATAGCATAAAACCTGACTGAATTCCAACTTCTGAAAAAATGCAGATAACTTACATCCCTCAAATAAAGTAACAATATTAGAAAACTTCATGAAATTCAGATTAAGATGCATGAGTTCATTTAACTGATTTTCCATACAGGTATACTTAAAAAAAAAAAACAACAAAAAAAACCCCCACCACTTATTACAATTTTAATGTTCTCCCAATATCTTTCAGAATTTAATTAAGTGTAAAGCTAAAATCTGGATCTACCTCTATTAAATTCAGAAACCACAGCTAGTAAAATCCAAGTAATAAAAACTTTATTCGGCTTCCTAAAGTATTGGTCCTCCACTACTGACCCAAAACAGCATTGGTAGTCAGAACAGAAACTGCATTGCTAACACTTTGGATTTATAAGAAACCTCCAATATCTTTAAATAGTCTCCACATATGAAATTTAAGAAGAGGAAACTAGGAATTAAAAGCGGATTTTGAATGGCAGACTGTGATTGTTGTACGGCTATGGCAGTATAACCTTGATTAAATGCAGAGCAATACTAAAGCAAAAACAAAGCCCTACCATGGTAACCTAAATTAACTACTGAACCAGATCATGCTGATACAGAAAGCTGGTGTTTTAAGCTATTTCACTCGAACTGGAGAAAATCTTTGACTTTCTAGAGGGCACAAAACAAAGTGAACCTTCCGTGGCCGCACAGCTGCCATTGTTCTGTTCCCCGCGTTCTCCTCGGCTCCTCGCCTGACGAGCCAGGAACGCAGACGAGATCCTTGCTCTGCATCCATGTCAAGTTCAAGTACGGCAAGTTTAGCTCTTTGACTCCCCCCCTCCCCACCTCCAAGTCACTTGTC
This sequence comes from Sturnus vulgaris, assembly GCF_052056855.1. NCBI lineage: Eukaryota > Metazoa > Chordata > Aves > Passeriformes > Sturnidae > Sturnus > Sturnus vulgaris. The sequence continues at coordinate 62,450,301 of NC_142246.1, forward strand.
AGTAAAAGGTTGGGCGATTTATTGACCAGTGCAGGACGCCTACTGTCAGTGCTGAAGGAAATATGAGCGGGGGCTGTCGCTACTCTTCTGGAGCTCATTGATAATGACATACCTGCCTCTGTCACCCATTACCCATACTACAAACTACTTAGACCTAACTGAAAAATCAATAGCCTACTTGCACCGGTTCCTGTGGCTGCCTCCTTTGATTGTCAGCTCCTGTCTAGGGTCAGCACTTACATGAAAGGGGCTGTGACTGCCTGATGCTTTCAGGACAACCTAACGATATGAAACTAGCCAACAGAACAGTAAATTCTGTCCCCCTGCCCTCCTCATCAATTAGGCTTTGACTAGGCTTGCCTGTAGAAACCTGACCTTTTAAGTTTAGGTGAATATGGAACTAGCTGAACACGCCATTGCCCTCAGCACTGAGCCAGGAAATCCACTGACAGGTTAAACAAAACAGAAGGTTGTAACTGTCATAATTTGCATTGCACTTTCACGCCAACAAGGGTGTTATCAGTGGGGGCAAGCCCTGGAACACACAACGCAAGCACCCTAAGTCACTCTCCTCATAAATTTTCAAGTGAAGGGAGATAAAACATAAATTCACAAATGACCGCACATTTCAAGCCCCACTTTCTTTCAAGTTCGCACACTGGAAGCCCCCAAAGTACACAAACAATTCCCCTTTGGAGGCGTGCTGGCATGCAGATGCCAGTCAGCATGAACCTCCAGGACAGATGATGGATGGGGAAAAGCCACCTGCCTGCGCCTCTGAAGGACTCCTGTATTAGGTTTATTCTCTGTTGAGTATTTCTATGCATCAATACGAAACATTAATGGAAAATACACAGGCACACACCTGTATTTCGGAGCAGCAGGTAGCCATAAATTATTTAAAAATCCCCAGAGAGCCCTAACTGGCACTTCTGAGTAGTCTCCACTTGTACATCCTGCATCTTGGAAGTCCATTAGCAACTTCTAAATATCCCTGTGACTACAACTAAATGATAAATGTTACATTTTAATGCATGTGCCTTCCTCCAAAGGATACTAACAACCACGAATCAAAGAATCAAAGCAAGAAATCTCACATCTAAAGGCTGAACCATAATCCGAAGCTTAATACAACAGTTTTTGTAAATATATATAGACTTTTTTTAAAAGGTTAATAGCTGAATGCCTTGCTCTTCCTTTCTTCCAAAATAAATAAATATTAAAATCAAACTAAAAGTCTCTGATTGGTTCTCCTTTCTTATATATTAATTTTCAATAAAAAATTATTTTATGTCCTTTTATTCTCCTGCTTCTATGAGCCTGCCATACACAATACAACCATTAATGGAACATGCAGACAGCATGAGTGATCCAAAGAATTTACATGATTTGAACACCCAAGCTTCTTCACACCACGAAAGGACTGGATACATCTATGAACTGTAGTCAATACTAATTTTTTTTAAACTCTGAGAAGGCTAGAGTGGACTTTATTCAGCGCATACAGTTAACAACTATTATGTAAATACACAAACTACTCCTTGAAATCCCAGAGAAGATTCAGAAGAATAATTTAAGTAATGCTTTTTACTCTACAGCTGGACGTTTTTAACTCATGCACCCTTAATATCCTTCTCGCACAAAACTGTGCAGTGCCAGACGTAAGAATGAGCTCTTGGTAAATAAGTGAGAGGGAAAATGCTGCTGCTTGGTTTTCAGCATTTAAGACTCAGTTCCAAAACTCCAGATACCCTTGTAAGCTTTACTTCTGAATGCTGCCTCAATATATGCCAGCTGCTGCATTTAGGTTATTTCAAATGCATTTTTTTAAATTGGAAAAGAGAAAGGAAAACTGCTGAATTACAAAAAAACAAAAACTCTTTTCATTAAAGCTTCAGATAATATGTTACACTGCAATATTTTTTACTTTTTAACAAATATACAATGCTCTAAATAAACACAAAACAGCACAAATGCAGAGAAGACTCCTCGAAAATGAAAGCATAGAACTGCGCTAAAGCCCTTTAGATAAACAGAATGGCAGTTAGAATTAATATTGTACTCCAAACAAACTACAGAGCAAACACTAGTTAAAAATGGTAGACCTAATTGAGTCTGGATGGTCCCCTTTACAGACCTAATGCAATGATTAACTATGCATCTGGTAGCATGTCAAGTCCTTTTTGTGTGCCTATCTGATAGTGAAGTGAAAGGGCATGGACAGTGTCCAGTCCCAGCAAGCAAATCATTTGGAAGCAGTCATAGCCATAGATCAAAGATTTTTCACTCTATCCAGAGTCTATTTAAACACACCAACCCAGCCCCTTGTTGCAGACAAAACCAGTTAGAAAATAAGAAAGACTCCTTGGGATACAAAGATAATAAAGGAAGATAGAAGTAGAAAATGAAGAAAAGAAACAGACTGGCAGAACCTTGATTTCCATAGGCCAAGACAGCTGGTTTACATCCTAGTTTTATTTCAGACGGTTAAAGAAAAGGAACAATTTCCATCTCTTAGATCACCAAATATTATTTCAATTAAGCTATGCAGATGGCTTCTATACATTATTTGAGCCAATGCAGTTTCCCCTTTCCAGCAGCAGGAGATGGTACCTTGAACTATTTTGCACACAGGTTTTACCTAATTCATAAGAAAATTAAAAAGAGAGAAGCATATTAATGTGGAGAAGTTATTCTGAAATAAGATATGCACAGCAAGATATTAAATAGGATTAGCTATGATTTGATTCTCTCATCAGAAGTAGCAACAAAATCTCTGCAATGGTTTTAAAAGTTGTAGTTTCCAACTTTTATATTAACATAGTACTTTCAAAGGATAAAAATTCAAATCTGTGAAGTACAATGCACAGAAAAGTAGACGGTTTTAACTGCACATTTAATTTGACTGAGGGAAAACAGTTAGAAGACTGCTCAAACAGGACTTCTTTTAAATTAAATAAAAATTGCATGCTTTTTCTATCAGACTCAAACTCAAAACAAAATCGTCTTAAAATACAGGAAGGAGAGAGAGAGAGAGAGAGACTCGATATATTCCATGCTGGTCACCAGTACTATTGAGAAGATTGAGCCCCCTCTGTTCCCTCCTCCCACAACACCCTTTCCCTTTATAAATTGTCCTCATGGAAACTCAGTGAAAGGTTATAACCTGTACAGTGGCTGGTGAGGAGCAGAGGATTTCACACTGCTAGATGTTGTACTTGAGAAAGCACTTTTTTAAGCATAAGCTTATATAAACGAGGAGTTTTAGCCTCTGGACCTAGGAACTGACACTTTAAGAGTGTAACTCAGACAATTTTAGGTTAACTTCTACGTATGCTTTGTCTCAACAAGGCTGCACAAAGATTTTGATCTCTAAAGTATCTGTCTAACTGGTAAAACCACACAGGTTATTGTTTGCTGGCATCATTATGCACGTACACAGAGACATCAACATGTAAGGCAATAAACAGAGCGATCATCTGCAGCTACTGGCAAAAATGCCAAAAGCATGAAAATTAATCTTTTTTTTCATTTCCAAAACTTTGATTTTACCTAAAACATCTTTGTATTTTTTTTAATTTTAAAAGAAGAGCTGATTCAGCCTCACAGCATTTCTAAGAACCAGACATTATCTCTGTAGCCCACCTCATATTTTTTCTCAAGCAAATAAGTGTTAATACATTCAATTGGAAGTGAAGCTGAGAAAATCCTGGCATCTTACATGCTCTAACTTCTTAAAAGTGATGTTATTAATAGAATTAATCATTTATTATAAATAAAGACCAGCCAACACACATGAACTTGGGTATTTCTAATGGATGAAACAGCATGCACCCACCTCAACTGCATTCAGACAAAAGGCCCACATGAAGTTTTAACAAGAAGAAAATTTTACAAAAGCACTAGAATTGTTTTTCAGTACATGTCTGATTTTCCCTGATGGCCAACTTATTAAAGATAAACTTACAAAAGTAAGTATTTAGCATTCAAACCAGTCTACAGCTAAAAGAAGTCACCATTAATCACCATGAGAAAAGATACTAGCTTTAATACAAAGTTCAAAACATTAGAGAAAGTCCCTCAGCAGCAGATTGCTTATGGTTAAACACCAGATTATGAACACATTCACATTTTAAGACTGAACAGAAAAGCAGAAATAAGCTACTTAAAGGAGTAGCTGGAACCAACCCCTTTCCCACTGAAGAAACAAAAGCTAGGGGAGACTTAGAAACATGTATAAATTCTTTAATTGCCATACCACTCAATCTTCACCGGGAAAAAAGGTACAAGATTTATACAACATTTAAGGCTGATGAGATATATTAATGACATCTGTAAAAATGAAATCATCCTTTCTCCTCTGGTGTATGCGATCAACTAACTTCATACACACAGCTCTTAGAACAGATCAACAGATACTAAAGCCCAGCCATGACTCCCAAAAAGAGGTACACACTGTACACCATCGAATGCAAAAAGAATTTTATGCCTCAAACCCAGCGCAGCGTTGGCTGCAACTATTAACCCGGTTCTGCTGTGGAGAAACACAACGTGCATTACTGAATCATTTCTTTTCAAATCCATACATTCCCTGCAGCAGTTCAAGCTTCATCAGCAGTGCAGGAATGTATGAAAATGACAGGCAAAGGGCACTAGCTCTTTTCCCATACAGTTCTTCTATAAATGGAAGCAGAGTCCTACAAAGCACTTAAAGCTGAGAATGTTTGAAGACTGATCTCCAGGAAAAAAATAACACAATGCTAGGTTCCATAAGCAGATTAATTATTCCGTTTTCTGCAAAACTATTTCCATTAAATGAAAGGACAAAGAAGAAACCAACTACTTGAAAATAATGGAACGCTAGCTGGGTCTCATCTGCAAAGCTGCCATGAACAAAGCATATACAAACACATACATATTTCATATGCTATTCTTAAAAATACTTCTCAGCCCTTTTGGGAGCACCTGCTTCAGAATTCACTTTTCCCTCTGCCTCCCAGCAAGGGAGAGAAAAAGGACAGGCTTGACAGAAATCCTTTAATAGCCTTAAGTCGCTTTGATTAAACTCTGATTTACCTTAAAAATTACACTTTATAGCAGTAGCATGTTATAGAAACTTTAAAATACATCAGTCGTGATTAAAAGACTATGAAATATTTAATGCATGCCACGTTGATAAGCTGGCTAGGCAATCAAATGAAAGTACGCTATATCATAACACAGCAAGAAACTTGTACGCTTATTGCTAAAACTCCGAGCTGCTTTCTAGCTTTTTTCTTTCGTTGTTTTAGCAGTTAACACAAACGCATAGCGTTCTCTTGAAGGGAAAAAAAAAAAAAAAAGAAAAAGAAAAAAAGGTCTTAATGGCAGCCTATCGCTGCTACTTTGCCATCCTGAGTGCGAAGAAAATACCGTGGCACATCCTTAGCCTGCAGGGCTGGATTTACACCCGCCCGAGCTCCCCGCCGTACGAGCGGGAGGGGGCAGGAGGAGCCAAGGCAAGAGCAAACACTGCACACCGCGACCCCTTCCCAGTATCTTTTTACAGAAGCCCTGGCTAACAAAACACTATAGCTCCAGGCAGCGGCATGCTGATGTTGGCACTGCTTAAACCAAACAAACACGATGTTTAACAGTCAAATAAAATGTCCCGCAGCCTCCCTAATGAATTTGTCAAGGACCATCAGATCACCCCCGCCCCTGCCTCATTAACTCAAGTATGATGAGACGGATTATAACGAGAGAATACAGATCAATCGGTCTGAAGACTTCAAGTGGCTTTTAGCCCTGAGAGTTTCCCTCTCTGCGGCACACACACGCACACGGTCTTTTTAATGGAATACAGTATCTCCTGCTGCTGGAGGGGATGCCACTTCGTTTTATACACCATCAAGGAGCTGCTGATGGACTTCTACACTAACATACATAAAAGCAGAGGTGACAAGGGCTCTTCAATTATAGCCTCCTCGGATCCTGTTCCCCCTTCAATTATTCATCCCGGCGAGAGCAAATTCCGCCACAGATGAAGCTGGTCTTAATGCAGTGCGGCCACAAACGCCCAGACACGGGAGAGAAGGGTTTCATGTGCATTATTTGCTGGAAGTGTTTAAGTTTATTGCTCAAATGATGTTTCTAATTAGCGCTGGGGCAATAAATTAAAGTCAGCTTTTGTTTAGCTGATTTATTATTTACTAGGGCTTCAACCTCAGGCAGGAAAATTGGTAATGAATTGTTTTAAATCTGAACACTGGTAACGCTAACTCATTAGGCACAGTTTCGCGGGGGGGGAAGGTGAGAAGGGAATCGTCCCCTCCTCCTGCTTTTACCCTGAAAAAAAAAAACAAAAACAAACGAGTATGCCCCCGGCATTGCCAGGGCCGCCTGAAGGCTCCAGCATCCCCTCCGCGCCAGGGCACGGTAAGCCCTGGGCTGGGAGCTCCCGCGGAGCCCTCCTGCCCGGCTGTGCAGAGCCCTGGCCGGAGAGCGGTGCCAGCCCGGCAGCGAGTACTGCCCGGGAGCTCTGACGGCGGCGTGTGAAAGAGACTCCCAGCGCTAAGAAACTCTTCCCTTTGCCGGAGGGCAGCGGGAGGCGAGGCGTGGGACCCTGGCTGCTCCGCCGGGTCGGCCGAGCCGCGCAGAGAAGCTCGGCTCAAGCGAAGCGCGGCGATGCCCGCCCGGCTCTGCCGCCCGCTCTCACAGCCGCGGGGAGGGAGCAGCTCCGCAGGCACTCACCCGCGGAGCCCCGGGGCGGAGAGCCCCGCTCCAGCCGGTGCATCCCCGGGACACTCAGAGACCGTGCGAGCAGCGGAGCCAGCGTCCTGGGAACCAGCGACTCTGCCCTCGTGGCAGCTGCCCCCTCTCCCGCACCCCTCTGAGCATTCCCCGGGCTCGTCTCCCTCCCGATAGGGACACCTGACACCGCCGCCAGCACCGGGCACCGCCGGGCCAGCCCCCCCCCATCCCCGGATGCACAGTGCCCCGGCGGCAGGCAGGGAAGCAGGCAGGGAAGCAGGGAGCCGATCCTCTCCTCGCGGAGGACGGAGCCGCACCGGCGCCGGGCACGTCCATACTTACTTCTTCCAGCGGTACGGTCGGCACCAGACATGTTTCTAATTTAAAGGCACACAGAAAACAGACGGCGGTATTTTCTTTATTAAAATCAGCCAGCTGCAGCGAAAGGAAGAGAGCGCAAGGAGCCGAGCCCAGCCGCTGCGAGCGGGTTACCGGGAGGCTCTGCATGGAGGAGCGCACCGCGTCCCCGCACGGGCACGGGCACGGCCCCGGCGGGGCTCCCGGGCGAGGAGAGCCGCCCCGCACCGCGGGACTGCACGGCCCGGGGGAGGGCAGAGCAGCTACGCACCCCTGCCCCGAGCACTGGAGGTGTGGAAATTGCCCTGCCTTCCATCCTGAGCGCCCGCAGGAGAAGCAGACCTGGCTGCTCTGCGGCAGGTACTGCCCCGGGGCTCCCTCCGGCCTGACACCACGGAGCTACGGCTTTATGTCCAAACCATCCCATATTCTTATTAATACAAACTTGCGTAAAATATCGTTTCCTTTCGAATAACTCAATCCTGAGCTTTAGGAGGATGAAAAGAACTTTATGGCACAAGATTTATCTAAATTAAGGTGACTGGGGGCAGTAAAACAAGGTGTGCCACGCTACTCCGGTGACGGTCTCACTTTCACTGCTGCAGCCCGGCATTAAGCGAAATAAGATTTATGCCTGCGGCGAAGCCCCGGCCCGCCTCTCCCCTTTCCCCGCACACACCGGCACTGCCGCCGGGTCCCCTGGCAGCGAGCGGAGGGAGCAGAGAGCTCACCTCGCCCTTCCCCGGCCGCCACGGCGAAGTTCCCGGGATTTTCGGTTTCCTTCCCCCCCCCCCCCACCCTGCTCCCATCCCGGCCCCGAGCCCCCGGCGCGCAGCGGGCGCGGGGCCGGGGGGGCGGGAGCGTGGGCGCGTGTGCGCGCGCCGGGCGCCGCGATTGGCCGCGGCGCTGACAGCTCGGCGGCGATTGGCGGCGCGGCCCCGCCCCGCGCCCGCGCGCGGCCCCATTCATAAACTACAGGGCCCGGCGGCGGCGGCGCGAGAGGGACGCGGGCACACGGCGCGGCAGGAGCGGAGCGAGAGGCGCGGACAGCACCGGGAGCCTCGGAGCGCACCTCCAGGGCTGGGGAGGGGGAGGAGAAGCCAGCCCGGGCACCGCAGCTACGCCCTCCTCCCGCTCAGGATAAAACACAGTCTGTGCAAAGAAAACAAACAAACAAACAAACAAAAAGCAACAACTCCTCTCCATCATACAGTCTCTCTCTCACTACAATCTATGTAGAGCTGCGGGACGGGAATGAGAGATCACAGACCAAGTGCACCCGTCTGCGCCTAAAGATAGAGACAGCCACAGAGCCGGGCTCAGCCAACGCCTCCAGCAGGAAAAGGGAAATCAACAACACCCCCTGACAGTCTGAGCGAGCGGCAGCCAAACTCATGCACATCTCTGGCGGTGCCACGGACTGAAAGAGAGAGAGAGAGAGGCAGACAGACAGACAGACACAGAGTTCATTCTTCCGCTGAGGGCATTGCTCGCATTCTTCTCCTCCTCTCGTACCGTGTGCGGTTTTAAACTTCGCCGCCGACCGGCTTTTCTGCGGGGACCTTCTGCGAGTCCTGGGGAAGTTTGCTTGTTGTTTTGGGTTTGTTTTTTGTTGTTTTTTTTCCTTCCATGAACTATTGAAACGGCATTTTTGTCGCTGCGCGGGGGGGTGGGCGCCTGAGCGCAGAGGCAGCCCAGACTTCCCTGCCCCCATCGCCATCCAAAACTTTGCGCTCCGGGAGCCCGCGGGGGCTGCCCGCCGCTCCGGCACCGGCCCCGGCATCACCAGCACCGCCGCCGCCGCCGCCCAGCCCGCACCGGCCCGCTCCTCCTCCTTCTCCTCCTCGCCGGGGCAGCGCTGGGCTTCGCTCCTTTGTGCTTCGCCGCCCTCCCCGATTTCTTTAATTGCTCTCACTGGCGCGCCGCTGCCGCCTTCTTCCCGGAGGCGGTGGGGGTCTGCGATTTGGCCGGTGCCCTCCGCAAAGCTGCAGCCACCGCTAAAGCATTGGATCCCTCAACGTACTGCGAGAGCCCGGTGTACAGCCCGGACCTGTGCCCCAACATGATCGCCGCGCAGGCCAAGCTGGTCTACCAGCTCAACAAATACTACACGGAGCGCTGCCAGGCGCGCAAGGCGGCCATCGCCAAGACCATCCGGGAGGTGTGCAAGGTCGTGTCGGACGTGCTGAAGGAGGTGGAGGTGCAGGAGCCGCGCTTCATCAGCTCCCTAAGCGAGATCGACGCCCGCTACGAGGGGCTGGAGGTGATCTCGCCCACCGAGTTCGAGGTGGTGCTCTACCTCAACCAGATGGGCGTCTTCAACTTCGTGGACGACGGCTCCCTGCCGGGCTGCGCCGTGCTCAAGCTGAGCGACGGCCGCAAGCGCAGCATGTCCCTCTGGGTGGAGTTCATCACCGCCTCGGGCTACCTGTCCGCCCGCAAGATCCGCTCCCGCTTCCAGACGCTGGTGGCCCAGGCCGTGGACAAGTGCAGCTACCGGGACGTGGTGAAGATGATCGCGGACACGAGCGAGGTGAAGCTCCGCATCCGGGAGCGGTACGTAGTGCAGATCACGCCCGCCTTCAAGTGCACCGGGATCTGGCCGCGCAGCGCGGCGCAGTGGCCCATGCCCCACATCCCCTGGCCCGGCCCCAACCGGGTGGCGGAGGTGAAGGCGGAGGGCTTCAACCTGCTCTCCAAGGAGTGCTACTCGCTGACGGGCAAGCAGAGCTCGGCCGAGAGCGACGCGTGGGTGCTGCAGTTCGGCGAGGCCGAGAACCGGCTGCTGATGGGCGGCTGCAGGAACAAGTGCCTGTCGGTGCTGAAGACGCTGCGCGACCGGCACCTGGAGCTGCCCGGGCAGCCCCTCAACAACTACCACATGAAGACGCTGCTGCTGTACGAGTGCGAGAAGCACCCGCGGGAGACCGACTGGGACGAGGCGTGCCTGGGCGACCGGCTGAACGGCATCCTCCTGCAGCTCATCTCCTGCCTGCAGTGCCGGCGCTGCCCCCACTACTTCCTGCCCAACCTAGACCTCTTTCAGGGCAAACCCCACTCGGCCCTGGAAAGCGCTGCCAAACAGACCTGGAGGCTAGCCAGAGAAATCCTCACCAATCCCAAAAGCCTCGACAAGCTATAGGGTTAACACCCCCGCGCACAAAAACTCGCCCTCCGTAAACAACAACAGCGCCTAAAAAACTTTTTATTTAACGCGAACGACGACGGAAAGAGGCGGCGAAAGACACGCGCCCCCGCCACCCCCCCACCCACCTGCAGTTCGGCCTTTAAAAACTTGCCGACGGTTTTCCCGGCATAAACTCTCACCGCCTTGCACGGAAGAAGGGAAGAGCCTCTCTCCTCCTGTGTCCTCCGATGTGAATTTTTAAAAGGTCACAAAAAGAAGCGATCGGACTTTTGCAACTTCAAAACGAAACCCGAAAGGTACATTTTCCAATCCATGTATAGTCCTTTTCTTATGCTCTCTTGTTTGCCTGAATGTTGTCACCAAGTGAAAAAATTATTTAACTATATGTACAAATCTCCCTTTAAAAAAGTTTTACTGATGTTAAATGTATTTCGGTGCCAAGGTCAGATTATGTGCCCCACAACTGACTTGTTGCAAATAGTAATAAAAATATTACTTTAACTTTACGCTGACTTTTTGTGAATGATTCTTAAATTCAGGCAAGTAGATTCTTTCTGAACTTCAGAAAGATTTATTTTTTTAAAAAATAAATGAAACCACGAGATGTAAAGATAGGCTAAACGCAACACCTAGCCCAAGCCTAAGCTCAGCATATTGGTTGATATTTTCTAAACCTTCTTCTAGTTTCCATTACAAAAAAAAGTGCATCTAAGAAAAAAAAATCTTATATATTCTGTAGTTCAGCATGTGACAACATCTGCTATATTTCTATTACTCTAAGGTTCTGTTCTAAATCTTGAAATATATGGAGCATTGCACAGCAGCTCGCCACAGTTTAGTCAGAATTACAGCATGCCTTTCCCTACCTTACAGTCCGGTTTTTTCCCCCTTTAATTTATTTTTTCCTAATGGTATTCTTTGCTTTTATTTCCCCCCGGTAAATCTCGAGCGCTACATTTTGTTTTAAAAACCCATCGCTGTTTGCTTTCGCTTCCCAGAGCGAACGCGCTATCCATTTGACTCTGACACGAAGGAAGTATAGATCTACCCTGAATAATTAATGCGATTTAGAGCAACCGGTCGATATTTTTTTTAAACAAACATTTGTTTTTGCCCAGATTTTTAAGTACAGCATAAAATCGCACCGAAGCATAGTCAGACGGGGAGATAAGCGGGAACTCGTCAGGAAACCATCCGTACCCGGGCGCTCTCTGCCGATCTCCCTCCTGCCCGAGCCCCCTTTCCCAAAGCGAAGCTTTGCTTTAGATTCACCGTAGCCATTTCGCTTTAAACTTGCTCGGGACGACTGAGAAATACTGGCAAGATTTTTATCGGGAACGCTTTCCTAAGATTTAAAAACGTCAGCTTTACCCGCTCGAGCTGCCCGAAAGATTGCGACGCCGGCTCGGAGCATTTCGAGAAAGTTTTCATAGCCTTTCGCGGGCGGGGGGGAGGCAAAAAAAAAAAACCAAAAAAAAAAAAAAAAAAAACAAACAAACAAACAAAAAAAAAAAACCACCAAAAAAAAAGTCAAGTTCTTGCCCCAAAGGACTATTTTCGTTTCTTTTTGGACGGAGGCAGAAAGAAATAATCATTCAAACTCGTTTTGCCTTTGAGTTTACAAACGAAATCCTCGTTGGCGGCAGCAGCCGGGGCGATGGAGCGGGGTGCGCGGGGTGCCCTGGCCGGCGGAGCGGGCACACCCCGGCCCCGCAGCCCCTCCAGCCCCGGCTGAGCTCCACAAGTCTTTGGTGGAGCCGTCTGAGCGCTTTCCGCAGCGCTGGTCCCGGATCACCTGGCAGAACGGGCTTAGCCCGCGGGGCTGCCCTTTCCTTCCCAAACAGCCCGGAGCCCGCGGATAAACTCTGATCGTATCACTGCCGATGCTATCGCTACCTAAGGCAGGTTTTCCTTCAGGAACTTGTCACAATGTTTTCTTTTCAGTAGTTTAGACAAATATACAGGGAACTTAAATTTATCAAACAGATGAAGCCTCATTAATTAAGGAGGCCTGCTGAGCTTACAGGGGATTAGTTGTTGGGGCGCTTTCTTTTTTTTTTTTTTTCCGAAGGGGCATTTTGTGGAGCAGCTCGCCATCGCTATCAAAATACATTGCCTTCAGCACAGGGTGGGGCAGGGAGGCGTTAATGCTTGAAAAGATGCTGTTTGTAAGATCACTTAGTTTTTTTAATTATTCAGATCTGATTTTTAGCTACCCCCCCACCCCTGAGACATTATAAAAGGTTGGGTTTTTCTAATTTTAAAGACCTCAGCTAAAGTAACATCGCAAGCAGAATGTAAGAGGTGTAGCCAGTATTTCATGTAACCAACCTCTCCTGTTATAAGAGCTCTAAGAAAATCGCTCAGATACAGAGAAAAAGATAGAGCCAAACCAAACGAGAACGCCTGCTCACAGTTAAGAAAACAACCTCTACCAAATACTGGGAAGCAGGAGAAAAGGAGGCTAACTATATGTTATATGTCAGTGTTCCCACAAAACATGTAACAGGAATGGTAAGAATTAGTAACCATACTCAAAAGACCCCATGTGCTGAACATGAAAACCAAAAATGCAGCATCATGTAGATCTGTAAGACTTTTCTCATGCTAATACAATACAAGGCAGAACATTTTAGATGGAAAATGCAATACAGTAACATATCAAACTAACTTTAATTTCACGTTTATATTCTTTTCATCACTAAATGAGGTTTTTAGTTAAATGTGGGGGAATTAGTGAAATATAATAGAAGGAGTAAGCATATAAAGATTTTAAGCACTATCTCATACTTAAAATCATTTCCAATATATTTCAAAAATTCTTCAGGACCAAAAGAAAAGTTAAATCTCATTTATGGTATCGCATAAAATCACAATTCGAGTTAATCGCTTATATTAAAATCTGGCTCTAACAATTTGAGAACGCTGCTTTTCAAAATAATTTTTTTCCCCGATAGGATTTGATAATCCCAGCTTTCAGACTCAGCAATGCCATTTTTAATACAGACAAGAGCAATTTACTCAATAGGAACAAAGAACTGAACTGGTGCTTAACACACAAGGTATTCTCTCTACAGACAAGCAGAAAACCACTACTTCTTCCAGCAGTACCCTTTCCAAAGAAATTATTACCCAGTTGAACATTAGACAGGTATTTAAGAAACCAAGAGCTGTGACTATGGTTAAGTTGTGAGAATATTTACCAGTTGCGTGTCCTACTTTTGAAATGTTGCTGTAACACTAGAAAACATTCAAGTGCAATGTTATTAAGCTAATTGTACTATATGCTCCCTTCAAAATTGGAATTTTACCAAAGGTTACTAATTTTAACCAAAAGACAAGTAATCAAGCAGCTCGGAGCAAATAAAGTTTGTGGAAATTAGCAAGTCAGCTCAGAAACATCTTTTAGAAGGGCAATTATGTTTTATGCTTAGGCACAATAAATAATAACGGGCCCTGTAAAATGTGTTATAGAGTAATATGACAGGAGCACCTCAAACTTAGGAGTGTGGGAAGTTCAGTGCTGTTTTACACTGACATTTGCTAAAAATCAGGAAAGCAAAACAAAGTATTCAGGCTAAAAGCCTCACTGAACTTCTCCGTATTCACACAGGCCTGTGATTCAAGATGTCTTTATTTCAGACGTGTCTCCCTGGAGCTTTATTCCCAGCAAGCTAATTAACATTCAAGTAGGGTCGAATTGTGGGAGGGGGAGAGAAAGGAGCAGGAAAGAAGGTGTCACCTATGTGAAGTTCAGCAACATATATGGTCAGTGGCAAAGTTATTAAAGCAGCAACACTGCAGCCCAATAGAGGTAAAGGAAGTCAAGTGAAGAATTAAAGCTCTTGGGTAATTTGTCATCATCTCTCAGAGCTCAGGGTCAATGATCTCTTACCTTTGGGTCGATTTTCTTAAAACTAGGATCTTCTTCATCCACCTCAAAGTAGAGCTCAGAAAGAGTGATGGAAAGGGTGCCTTTCACTACTACGGAGGGTGCCACGAGCTGAGCTGGTGTGCTGAGGGACACTGGACCTGCCAAAACAGGAAAACATCAACAATGTTCAAACTGAAAAGAATGCAAGTACAAATTATTCGCTTTTCAGGCCAAGGATATTAAAATAAAGCAAAGAGCACAGCTCTTCCTTAAAGACCAAACCTCTTTTTGTCCCGGAAAAGAACATATGTAACAGATTTGCAGTGTCTCTGTGCTGCTGCAATTGCAAACTGCTGCATACATTACACAGAGCTGGCAGTGTTCAGCTTTTACTCAGACACATTTTCTGTCCAAGAAACTCCAAGAGTTGCACACCTTCGTTTACATGAAACAGAGAGTGCACACATGAACACTTGAAATCTTACTGTCTGATGTGTTCTTCAGCTGCTGGGAAGTTTTGATAGCATTTCACAAGGATGAACACAGCAGTCAAGGCTAAAGTTGTCTAACTGCAAAGTGTTCCCTCATGGACACTGGAAATCTATTGTTAAGGTTACACAATATTATAGAGCCTGAAGTAAAATATTTTAAAGATGCTTCTGATTTCACATTAAATATTGTTCAAGGATTCCATACAGTGTCAGTGTAGCTCGGGGACTGTGGGAGTAAACAGCTGGAGGGTTGGTTTCCAACTGAATGAATTTTTATTGGAATAATCACATCTCCACAGGGCTTATCACAGGGACAAATCAGACTACTACTGAAAACAATAGGTTCAGCATTATATAAACTAACACATACAGAAAGAAAACAGGTTAGGTTTGTCATCTAGCTGATTAAGAGGCAAGGAAATGAAGTTTTGTAGCTGACTTTTGTAAAACAGTGGAAGATATTAAAGTGACATAGACAATTTTGTTTTAATAAAGCATCTATAAATGAGGTACACACGTTCAGGTAATCAACGTGAGAATAACTGACAAAAAATTCAGATGAATTGTCATTTCCATCGATTGTTAGGAGGGTGATGGTCCTTAATCTCACATCAATCTCAATGTGTGCCACTAGGACAAAAGAAGAGATGCTCTGCTGAGATCAGAGCAGCTTTGCCCTCTATTCCCAACGTACAAATACATTGTGTCTGCAGATGGGCATGAGATAGCTGCGGAGCTGCCATGATTTCCCAAAGCTCACCCCCACAAATGGATGAAATAAGCAGCTATGTGTTCTTTTGCTGTCTCCCTTTGCCCCCTGTACATTAGCATGTAATCCAGAGGAGAAATAACATTTTTTCAATCACTCGCAGACATTCAATTACAGGGCAAGCAGACAGATGCAGAAGCTGGGGCAGTCCAGGTCCTGTAGAAGACCCCTGACAATTTCCACTTCATTTCTAACCCACACCACTTTATTAGTGAGGATTACTTCTTAATCCTATTGCCATTGTCAAGATTATATAATTAAACTCCCCTTTCACCTCTATTACAGTATGAATGTATTACTCAAACCAATGAATGAATAATAGAAGGAAACATAGAGAAGGCTGTTGAGAAGGAAGCTCATGGTAGAAAGGGAAAAAATAAAAGACTCGTATAGAGAAATGCCTTTGCATCATTCTCTTATATTACTTTATTGTACTTTAGTCTTCCAATGCAGGTTTTCTTTTTCTTTATGCTGCATTTTTAACTTTGCTTTAAAAAAAAAATAAAAGAAAAAATGGAATGCAGTTCAGAGATAAGCAAAATGCCAATAAATAATCACTTCCAGCATTTTCAGTGAATTATCATATGCCTGATCCATATCAATGCAAGAGTATACTCTCAGGGAAACAGAATTATCCAATAAATGATATTTTTCTCTAAATTAAGTGTACATGGAATACCAGACGAGAAGCAAAAGAACACAGAGAAGTTTGCATTTTCCCTGTGAAACCCATGCTCCTCAAATAGCAATTGAGACACTTAGTAACTCCCAGTATCAGAACCACTGGTTACTCTGGTTTTACATTTTGAACTGGACAGAAATGGACCCACTCCACTGAGATTGCAACATCAGCAAAGGTTGCATGTAATTATGTAAAATTAATTAAGTTGAATGATTTGAAGTATTATTTCTTGAGAAGTAAAAAATAAAAAGAAGTCTAATGACGCCATAGTCTGTGGAGAAAGAACTTCAGTGGGGGAATGTCAAGGGGTTTAAAGGAGTTAAATTCAGCGAGTAAAATCCTTTATATGCAAGTAAATAACCAGTATGTACAATTTTATAGACTTAAGAAAAAAAATTAAAGGTCTCTAAAGCCTTAAATTACAGGCAGCTTGCCTAATTGTCCACTAGGTCTGATGATTTGAGTGGAATGAGGTCAAGAAAACAAAAGAAGCCCTTTTCAAGGTAGAGCTGTTTTCTGTAAGGAAGGTTTTCTAGAATAGGTATCTACTGCAGAAGCAAAAAGGCAGAGAAAGAAAATGCACAATTCTCAAATAAACCTCCAGTATCAGAGGTGAACAGAAAATTAGCTTAATGACCCCGTTATGGGAAGTGTGTTAATTATCAGTGTGTATCCCAGACCATGATTCACCGCACAGACGGGGAGATCAGAACTTCAACAGTAAAGAAGCTGAGGAGAAAATTAGATAGGTGACATTACCTGTCAAGTTCTCCACTTCTCTTTCCTCCATGAAGGACATGATATCATCATCACCTTCCAAGAGAATCTCGCTTTCTGAGTTCTGGTTTCCTAAAACTTGACTCTTGATGGACTGCTTTCCTTTGACAAGTATATCCTCATCGGGACCTGAAATGAGACACAGCGCTGTCTGTCAGGTCTCAGTGACAAAGGAGTACAATTTTATTTTTTTAAATCTAAGTTCAGGAGGAAAACTGCTTAGGACTAGCTGTGGGAAGTACCTGTCTTAATCCTCTAATGTTAGGACACATCTAGTTTTAATCCTATTAAGCCTGCTCAGAATTATCCAGCGCTCTCTGCAGCATTCAACTCTATTTCAAGTGTTTATGACAGAGGGGAAAAGGATACAGCAGACTCCCTTCTCCTGCAGCTTTCCTTGGGAAGTCGAGCTGGAGGAGGGTCCGGGCTGCCCGGTGTGTCACCCTGACCCCCAAACCCACGCTCCGAACCAGGGCACGGGAACGGGAGCGCCGGGACCCGCCCGGGGCAGCGCAGCCCCCGGCACCGGGGCTGCTCCCGCCGGGAAAAGCTCGGGAGCGGGACAAGGCTCCTGCCGCTCCCGCCGTGAAAAGCCCGGGAGTGGGACAAGGCTCCTGCCGCTCCCGTTCGCGGCAAGCCCAGCTGCTGAGGCACAAAAGCCCCCACGAACCCCTCCATGCCAGCGGCTGAGCGGGCGAATCTGCCCCGGGGTGGCAGAGCCCCGGAGCGGGAGAACAGCCTGCACCTGCTTCCAAGGGACACCCACCTCCCGCCGGGCATGCCTGGGCTCACGCCGGGATTCTCGGGATGGGAGGGAAGTGGCCGAGCACGCTTGGAGCCACGTTCGGCCCCGCACACGGTCACCGGGCCGGTCGGTGTGTCCCCGCATCCCCGCCCCGGGAGCGCCGCGGAACCGGGAGCGCTCCCATCGCCCCCCCGGCACTGCCGCCTCCAAACCCGCTTTATTGACATCACCGTCTCAAAGCAGCAACAGAGAGACGGAAAAAAATAAAGGAGAGTTAAAAAAAAAAAAAAAAAAGTAGAAACAAGGAGGTAATTACTCCCTCTACACCTAAGTTTTGCTGTGGTAATGCCAAAACGCAGCAGTGTATGTATCCGGTTTTATTCTTTCTTTTTTTTTTTTTAAGTTGAAAATGAAAATATTGTTTCTTAAAAGATACGCTGAGAATACCCATGGCACAGCCGTGTTTGAAAAACATTCACCAAACACATCAGGACCAACTAACTTCAACACACTGGAGGCTGCTCTCTCTGATTTGAAGTTCCACGGGCTCCCTCTAAAAATATGCTAATCTGCAAACATTTACAGAAGGCAGCGACTCCCCGGTGGCAATACATAAAGTTTAAATTAAAGCAAATAAAGTAAATATATGCACCTAAATTACAAATAATAAAACTTTTCAGTTCAGTGAAAAAGTAATCCACTCACCTGAAAGAAGAAAAAAAAAAATCCAAAACAACAACAACAAACCAAAATCCAAACTATAAAAACCCCATCACGAGAACAACAAACCCCAAATGACCAAACACTGGTTTTGGTTTAGGCCTTGGCCTTACAAAAAACCCCAAACAATAACAACAACAACAAAAAGCAAGCATAAACGTCCACCTCAAACCAACCAATCAAAAAGAGAAATAAAAGAAAATGTTACTTGCCATACAAAATAAAATGCAATTTATACATGATCATTTTGCCCTAGCAATAGCTGTCACTTTTAAGAAAGCCTTAAAAAAATCACTGCAAAGCTTTACTGCATTGTGCAAACACAAGTTTTACTTTCTTGCAAAATATGCTCATGTAAATAATGATAACTCAGATTCTGGAGTTGTTCAACGTGAGTTGAAAAACCTTCTTGTCATGGAAAATATGCGGCTGATATTTAGGAAGGTTTTCCTGTAATTAACTCCCCCTTGAGGATTTTCAGTTAGCAGCAGTAAAATTACCATCAGTGTACTAACACACACCACATGCACTCTTAGTCACTGCCCTACCAGCATTCTCTTGAAGATCAAAAAAAGTAAAATAGAACAAAACCACCTCAAGATGAAGTTCAACATAATAAATTATTTTCTTTTTCTTTTTTTTTTTTTTTGGTCTTTTTTTTCTTTTAATGCAGGCAAATTACATTCATTGTTTCAAAAACCTCACCTGCACTGTACATACCTGCCATTTTTTGCTTCTTCTACTAGAATCTGTGTTATACTGAAAATGCTGATTTCAAATTAGCTCTCCACTTATTCTTATTTAAGATTGAATTCAGAGCCAAGATCAAAGATTAATACTTTTATACTTAGTACAACTTGTCTAAAATGTTACTATGTCCTTCAGTCTTTAGGAAAAAATAAAATCAGTACAGCAAAGTTCCAAACCAAAGATGACTGGATAACAGAAATATTGCCCTAACTTTTTCACTCACTTAGATTTTAATTCTTACCCCACCTACTGATATTCCACTGCTTCAAAACCATACATCTTATGTATCTGCCTTTTTCAACAGATTTCATATCCTAAATTATTTTAGTCCATTTTTGCAAACTTTTGTCATCTCTTTGCATATGATGTTAGCTACCAATATTTCCTGACATGCGTGAAATGTGTGTTAAAGTTAAATACAGCTTAAACACAGGCACACCTGCAGACACCAGCTAGTGGAAGACAATGAGACATCACACTCTGAATCAGAATCTGCTTCTTCTGTGCTGATGTAAATAAAGCAAATCTGCCTTTTCTGTCCTGATGTACATAAAGCACAACATCTGCAACCAACACTCTCATGCCTACATGTGTATCTGCACAGAACAGAATATATTCCACATGGATTCACCTATTCTTCTGTAGATAAACGCCCTGCTGTAGCTAGGCCATGGTCTAGCTCTCTTTATATATTTACTGGTTAGAGAGATGTATGACAGAGCATGATATCATGTGACACACTCCAATCCCACATAAACACAGAGTTCTATTACAGTGGATTTTATATTTCAGGTCACAAACCCGGCTTTGCTTTCTCTAACCATTCTGCCAGGCCTGCCTGTGTTGGTGTGACCAGACCCCCTGGCTCCAACCCTGGTGCATTAAAAAAAAACAACCGTATGTATTTTTTTCACAAAGGGCTCCCAGAAGCTTCCCTCTTACTCTTCCTATTTCTTTAAAAATATAACGATGGAAAACCCAACCACTTTTAAACCAATTTTTTAAAATATTATCTTTAAGACTTCTTTTTCATCCTTCTAGCTGAGGCAAAGCAAACTAACCAGTCGACTGCAACACTGGAGAGGATCACCTGCTGGTTCCTTGCAGCCACAAAGCCCTGAACTCCATCTACTGCCTTGATGGAAATGCTACAGACTGTTTTAACCCCCCTGTCCCCAAATTTTTAACAAACATCAATTAGAAACCCCAGTAACCCACTTGTTTAAAAGCTTGATAAAGTATTTTCTAGCAGCTAAAGATTCCCTCATAAATATTGCATTTTGAGGTCAAAAATACCAACAGGTTTACTCCTTTTTTCCCCCGTTTACATTTATACAAGCAATTTTGGTTCCATTTCTATACTGTAGGTGACAAGAAGAAAATAAAAGATTTAACTCCTTCCATCCCAAACTTTCTACCACAGCACCTTCACCTCTCTTCCCTTTCCCCATAATATACCATTAGACTGACTTTTATAAATAGCCAGTTTGGAAGGATCCTTTTTTTTCCCCCTTTTTTCCTTTGAAAAATTACCTAAAGCCTTTTTTTCCCAAGCAAGTTAATGTGGACTTGGGAATGGCAATTAAATTGTCAGAATTAAAAAATTTGTTTTTAACTAGAAGGTAGCCAGAAGTATAGTCATGGGGCTGGTATTGATTGTCTGAACAGAGAACATTAGTCTTCAGGTATTTATTCTGCCACCTCTGCACCAGAGGTTCTCCTTCAAATCAAATCAATCCTTGGAAAAGATTGGTTCTGCTCCTAAGACACATAACCAGGCTGCAACAAAGCTGATTGTTGTTGTTCTCTCTAGGTTTTACTGAACAATATCTAGGCTTCCAATTGTTTCTGAATCATTTTCACAGTTGCAAATTGGGATGATTTCTACTCTGTGAGTTCTCTGGGGTGGAGAATACATCTGGTTGTATTTGAAAGACACCAAGCAGTTGATAATGTGTATCCTCTAATGAAAGTGAGCTAAAATCCATGTTATCAAGCATGGTTACTGCTTGTACTGTTCCATTATTTATGCATTATTTTCCCCTGCCTCCCTTTTGGCAAAATCCCTTATGTCCAATTTCAGGTTTTGGTCTGTGATGCTTTGAAAAAAACTTAAATAGGCAGTAGGGAACCTTTTATACATTATCTAAAAATGCTTTTGCTTCAGAGGCATTTAAAATTAATTGAAATGGAATAATTATTGGTAAATTATTGATATGAAATCATAACATATTGGGGCAAATACTCTGCAAATCCTAGGGATATCTACATCACAAAAGTCTGGTTACAAAAAAATCTGAGAACAATTGGAATTTCTGAGATGAAACTGGTTAATATTAGACGTTTATAAACACAATGCAGAAAGAAATTAAAGTGGCCACTCCAGTTGATCTTTTTGACAACTGTACCTTCTAAAACTCAAGAAAAAAAATCAGGAAATTAAACACAATAGAAGACTATTAAGGATGTCAAAATCTGAATAGAAAGGCAGACAGAAAACAATTAGGTCTGTTTAAATTACCAGAGTTAGTTACCAGCTATGCTTATTAGCTGCTTCTGAAATAGGGCTACTTTTAGTCATTCTTCCTTTGTATTGACAAAAATTGTTGTCCTGTCAATTACAAAAGCCACAGCCCTTGAAATACATGAATTAGTGAAAATATCACATTAGTATAAAATACAAATAATGGCATTACTGTCTTTACTTGTGGAGGAATTAGTTATGCAAATTTAAATGGTTGCTCTAAATATTTTTCAGTAAAAATAAAGATATTTTTAAAATTTTGATAAACAGCATAAAAATGAAATACAAGAATAAAACTAGAATACATCAAACTGTGACAAGATCTATTTAACTTAAAGTACACAATGTTAAAAGGGGGAGAAGTTGCTGCTCATCCATGGAGTATTAAAAAGAAAAACCCTAGTGCCCTGAAGTCCATGGTATAAGAATAAACATAGTGTTAAGAACAACAACCCCCAAAGCAAAAAGTGGGTTAATTAATTCTACATCTTGTTCTTCTTTCTAATAGTCAAAGATGTAGTGCTCTACAAACATTGCTTTGAGATCACTTTATTGACTATTCTCTGCATGGTCATTTATTTCAGAGGACTGATGTCACATTTGGCATTATATCAGCTGACATATTGTAGACATTTTCTCCCAGAAATGGCTCTTTAAGGCTGAGTGCAAGAGGTTAAGATGCCTGACGGAAACCAACTTCACAACAGTGATGTCCTTCTACGTTCATACAACACTCTTAATGATCTAAAATTAGCATAAAATGTATCCCTCACACAATATTTGTGTGGGCCTAAGTATGTATGAGTAATTCACAAGGTAAAAAAATAAATAAATAAAAAACCCCCTAAATTTAAATTATTTGCTCCATGACTTATGCCTTCAAGGTGAAGGGCACTCAGCTTTAATTATAACCAAATTACTTTTAAGTAGAAGACTTTTCTACCTTACCAGTGTACCCTCATTAGATAGCAAAGACTTAAAATTTTATACTAAACCCCAAAGTTCACTGGCATTGGGTGTGGTTTTGTTTGCTTGTTTATATTTTGATTTACTATAGAATTCTCAAGCTGACTATTGTATTAGTTTGGTAAATACATTCTCCTCTAGAATGGACATAGCATCTTATATCTGACTAGTCCCAGGTTATGAAATGAGAAGTAATAACTGTAAAAAAAAAAAAGCAATCTCCTTTTTTTAAAATCACCAGGTAGAAATGAAATTTTTGTAGGAAAAGTTGAGGACTTGAGCAAAGGTACAGTTTACCTTGTGGAAGTGTTATTTCTCTTTTAATGTATCTGTAACAATAGGCAGATATATGCTAACTGAAATAATTGGTGTGGATTTTTCTTCTGACGTTACTAAAGTAAAAGGAGGTAATTTACATGGAAGTCTGTCCAGGGATTAATGGCAAAACTGCATCCACTTTTCTTCTGCCTACTGAGGGCTGAAATTGTTGTATGCAAGGTATGCACAACAGCAGCTGAGATGGGAAGAAGGGGCTGAGCAAACACCAGCGCCGCTGCTGGGAAGGAACGGCCAGGTTATCTCTGTACGGAAAAGGCGCCTGAAACGCAGCACCAGGAGCCTTGGCTTTGGGACCATGTGCTAGCATCCTACAAGGACCAAGCTCCAGCCTTTCTTTCCCACCATCTCCTGTAACCTGCTGCTGGTGGCAGGAGGGAGACTTTCCACTGACCATGCTCTCCGGCTGCCCTGAGCGTCGCTTCGGGATGTGTCGATCCGAGGGGGTTGCGCACAAATCGTCGCCGGCGCCGCAAGTCATCTTCCCAGTAGTCGAGGCGCCAGAACTCACGAGGACGACTACAATGAAACAGAGGAGCCACATATGTTAGCAATTATCAACCAGCATGGTAGCGCTGAATTTCTGCATAAAGCTCTCCTTGTTTGCGCTGCTTTCGCCTTTTTTTTCCCTAACCTCCCCCGCTTTCTGCAATCTTTTACTTAGGTATGTCCTTGAAAATAACAATATCACCTTCCAGTCTAAGGAACTCCTTTCCCTTTTTTCTTGGAAGGTGAAATGAGCACTAAATACATCATTTTGAAATGAATTGCTGACAGTGTGATCAGTTTCCCCACACTCTAGTGGCATGTGCTCCGATTTCAGCCTCATTTCAGCCTCAGCAGGGCACCTTTCTCAGTGACTGCATTTATAAACCAGAATAGGGAAAAGGCTATTATAAATATGGTATAGCATTACCTATATTAATCAAAGTCTGTCCCCCTTCATTTTTCTTCCTAATTTGTGCCTTTTTGCACAAGGTCAGTAAATCATGCCATGAATTCTTGGTCCAGAAAGTGTTAACTTTAATGAATACCTCAGTTACATGGTTATGTATGTGATAATAAAATATTACTCTGTTTAGATGTGCAGGAATTTAATTAAAATAATCTCTTAAAATATTCATTACATTTAGCCCCTGAGGCTTAGAACAACACGAGAAAATGCATTTCTTTTCCATTTACTGTTTTTAAATAAACCATTCCAGGAGAGTGAAACAGCAATCTATTTTCGACCAAATCAGATTGCATTTCTGGTTTATGTAGTTGTGTTTTTACATTTAATTAAAAACTACATGTTATGATGTGTAATAATTGCTACATAGAAAGCATACTTTTTTAAAATTACATCTAGAAAAGGTTCTATCAAATTCATTATTTCCCATTTTACACTCCAAATACACGTAGATCTTTTTAATATGGCCATATATAAGTGCCAGTTACTATCTGTTTAGATGATCATGAACGAATGTCACTGTAAAACAGTATTTTAGCCCAGAGAATGTACAGAAAACACCAATTTCAGGTGTGGCAAATAAACAAACAGAAAATACCTGAGGCATAGAATAGCTATGATACCCTGACAGCATGTACATTCAGATTAAAAAACATGGACTTTGTTTGTTTACAGAGCCAGTATTAAAACAATAGATGAAAATGCAGATATATATTCCATTTCTGATCCAGGAGCTAATAGAAAGTATACCTGTCAACACTGACAAATGAATAGGCACAATTAATTTACAGATCACAATACTAAAAACACTTCGTATCTACATTCGTAGTTCTGAGGTTCAAAGGGAGAAATCAGTTTTATTTAAGATAAATCAAGGTTTCAAACAAATGTAGTAACAAAAGCCAGAATGATTTGCATAACACTACTATCAAACATGATTTGTAGATATTAAAAATTCTGACTGAAAATAATTTTATCAAAATGGTGGCTGTCTTTGCATTCCTCATTAAAATTCTATGCCTATTTCTAACACCAAAGAAATGGCAGTGCTAGTCTTCATCTTCCTAATTGCTTAATTTCAGAAAAATACAGAAGTATTGGAATCAAATTTCCCAGTATCTTATTTTCACACTTGTCTGTATTACAGTCGCAGTAAAATTGGGCTCTCTGATTATAAGACCCAGTGATTTTGGAATAATTAACCAAAGAAAAACTACAAAATACAGCAAGATATGGGTTTATTCAAAGGTCGATTAATAACTTTAAAATTCTCCATTAGTGATTATAGGAAAAAAAAGCAGAACACAGCTGGCTATGTGCATGCCTTTGATAGTCGTAGAGCATGGATAGGCACTTCATCATTCTGCCTTCCTACATTTATCTGTTAAAATTATTATCAAATATCAGGCAGGATGCAGTCGTGAATCACAGCCTGCTCCTCGTCTTCAGGGGAATGATACAATGAGGGTCTATTCATCAGGGTGGCAATCGGCACGAGTAATTAGTTCCCTGCACTGGGATCTCCTACAAAGCTTATTTCAGTCGGCACCACAAACATATGACAATGAAAAGCTAATGGAAGCCGCTAAAATTTGTTAACCTCTTCTGCCATCAATCCTTCTGGTGTTCTGGGCTACAGTATTATGCAAAGATGGTAAATTATTAATTTGTCATTCATCTGCCTCGCCGCAGTTTTGATAGAATTAAGTGATGCCATTCTTCTGGATAACAATTACAATTATAGCACATTACAAAACTATGCTAAAATTATTAGGAAAATAGGTAACAATGATCAGACATGAAATATTATCCTGAAACATAATATATCTTTAGTCCCTTGCTTTTATTTTCAGTTCTGCATATGAAATTTGCATAGGATTCCGTCTCCTTCAGTGGTGCACTGATTATTCACACACAACTATGTAACCACTACTAGACTGTGTATTTTAGTATTTGTAAGTATTGGCAATCACTGCATTATGAGGGGAAAAAAATAATTATCATGTAGAAAAACATCCAATAAAACCCTGCAAAGCCAAAAATAAACACCTGCGTTGACTAATTGTTATAAGTAAGCCATTTCTGAGAGCAGCTACTGGGAAAAATGCATTTTTGAACCAATATAAGCCAGTACACCACACAGATACTCCAGCACACTGCCTTACTAGTAAGAGCAATTAACCACTGCAGTGCCATCCCCAAAAGGCAATGCTGTGCCATGCCTTGTACCTCTGCAGCCAAGGGGACACAGACAGAAATATTGCTCTGATTTGGGCAGAACTGACTGCAGGCAGACTGAAGGACTGTGAAGCAAAGGGCCAAGGAAGCAGATTTTGGGGACGCTACAGCATCTACAGAGGACACTTGACAACAGGAGCTCCTGGCCCTGCAGTAAAGGCTGCCATATGGACTGAAGGTGCTATATGGACTGGATCGATGAACCTAAGTACTTAATTAGTCTAAATACAAGAGCAACATCGCTCAGGGGATCGGGGATTTATAAATTATAAATCATATGATTTGCATGGATTTGTCAGGGCCCCCTCCAAGATGATACACAGTAATTAGTGGCTCCTTAGTAACAATATTGACTGAATGGAAACAAAGCTTTTATATTAAGTGTTTTATTCAAATAGCATAACCATTATACTGCTTTATTTTTCCAACAGTTTCCCAAATTACCAGGCTATCTACTCAGAATTGAGAGAGAACCTCCTTCTTATTCCCATGCACCTAACTTCATTGTTAAAATTGTACAGAGACGAGATCAAATTTTAAATGACCAATAACTTGTTTCTTCAGGATTTTGTATTATGAACAAAATAAGTCACTTCACTGTGGGCAGTGAGGAAAAGTCTAAATACTCATTTATCTCCACTCTCAGAACAAGAAACCTGTATTTCCTAGCAGTTTCAAAGATTAGGACAATTGGAGACAAAACATACCAACTGCTGTACTAGTTTTATTATGGTGTCATAGCAAAGGTATTTCAGGCATGGAAACCACCTATTAGTCCTCATACCCTTATAGATTTAAACTGATCTTAAGTCATACCAGAGAAGAATGAGAGGATCATGCAATTGCTGAAGAATTACTTCTTGTAATGTCTTGCCCACTGTGTATTTCGAGATACTTTGCCATCCCAGAGAAGAAACAATACACCTGCTGTAAAGGAACTATGCGAGGTAGGGAAGAGGAAAGAAAATGTAAACCTACAAAAGCAAGATTTTGAGAGGTGTTAGAGACGTACTAAAGGTACCAGTTAAGTGAGAATGGATTTTAGCACACTACAGAACACCCCACTCAGATCCTTAGATGTGTGAAGTAACAAATAAACAAATACAGAAAAGAGAAACAAAGAAATTTAAAGAAAGGCAAAAGAGCACAATGTTATAGAAATCTTCAGAGACAGAGGATGGCTAGAGCTCTAAAAGTCCTCTTCTATTTAGAAGGCTTTTTAATCTCAAAGACAAGAAAACCCATTTCCACAAAAGGCTATCACAACAAACTTAAAAGAAGAGAAGCCTATGTGAAGATACCAAGATAAATTTTGAGATTGCACATTCCTTGTCAGAACTCTCACAGTAGAGTTGAGCAGGTGAGTCAATCTCCAAACCTAATCAATCCTCAATCTCTTGATCAAGATCATTAGCAAGGCAATCAATCAGTGATGACAATTCCTAAGGTGTAGATGCTCAAATACAGAGATTTAGGCTAAATTAGTTTCATAGACAGCCAAAAACAGAGTGGCAACACCACTCATGCATCAGGAACAACAGTACAGATCTGAAAGGAAATCTAAAAGAAAGCACAATTTTTCCATCACCAACTGCATGTTGACTCCAACTTCTGGTTAGAATTTATTACACACTTTGGTTGTGATGGCTCATCAAATCCAACATATCAGGTGCTCCTTCTAAATTACACAAAAAAAGCAATAAAAGAATGCAAATAGTGGTGCCCAACTTTAAAGAAAAGGTAAGCCAGATTATTTTAGTACTGTTCAGGAATGCTTCTTGTCTACATCTAGTAACTTTTGCTTCCATGTAAAATGTTTCAAGAACTCAAACCAGATATCTTCTGCAATAGACGTACAAACATTTTCCTCAAAAAAGCTAAAAAATAAAAACAAACTGACAAAAACTGCAAAAAATAAGCATTTGCATTTGAATCACAGAATCATAGAACTGTTTAGGTTGGAAGGGACCCTAAGGATCATCCAGTTACAAATTCCCTGTCATGAGCAGGGACAACTTCCACCCAGGTTGCTCAGGGCCCCATCCTCCCTGGTTTTGACCACTTCCTGGGATGGGGCGTCCAAACTTCTCTGGGCAACCCCACCAGTGCCTCACAAGCCTCACAGTGAAGAATTTCCTCTCAAGATCTTATCTATACCTGCCCTCTAAGTGTGAAGCCATCTACCCTTTTCCTGCCACTCCACGTTCTTGTAGAAAGTCCCATTTCATCTTTCTTGTAGCCCCTTTAGGTACTGGAATGTGCTATAAGGTCTCCCTGGAGCCTTCTCTTCTCCAAGCTGAGTAGCCCCAAACAACTCTCTCAGTCTTTCCTCATAGGAGAGGTGCTCCAGCCCTCTCATCATCTCCATGACTTCCTCCATGACTCCATCAGGTCCATGTTGAGGGCCCCAGAGCTGATGCAGCCCTGCAGGTGGGCTCTCACCAGAGCAGAGCAGAGGGGCAGAATCCCCTCCCTCCCTCCCTTGCTGCCCATGGTGCTCTGGATGAGCCCAGGACACGTTTGGCTCCCTGGGCTGAGTGCACATTGATGGGTCATGTCCAGACTCTCCTCTTCCAGCACCCCCCAAGCCCTTCTGGGTAGGGCTGCCCTCAATCTGTTCATCTCTCAGCATTGATTTGATTGTCAATCTGAAGACAGAAGTGCTGAAGTTCTGGAAAATACAGCAAAATCTTTGGTGGAGTACCTCCAGCAGACTGCAGGGCATCTTGTAATTTAAGAGGCTGCCTGATCTTGCAAATTGAAATCCATTGCATTTCCATTGCATCCAGCTGGATGACCAGAATATTAACTAAAATCTCGTCTATTTTGTATTAGTAAAATGCCAGGTATATTCCACTAACTGACTCAATAAAATGCCATTTCAGAAAGCAAGTTAAACATTTTCTGAAGCAATTCAGTACTCTTGTAATGAGCTTTCACAAAGTGTGATCTAAAAAGCAAAGTTACACCAGACCACACAATGAGCATACTACCAGCCACATGTCAATAAACATTTATCTAAAAGATGTTTTTGAACATATCTAGATATGTACATACAGGTTATGTTACTAACCTGTAACATAATCAACAATATATAACACACTTTGGAAAATAAAACATTGACCATTGATGCCAAAGCAAATGCTGATGATGTTAACAGGCAAGTTCTCAGCAGCACTACCAAGTTCCACATTTCATGCAGAGATCCCATGCACAAGTGTTTGCCACGTGGCAAATCAGAGTACTGATACAATAGGCAAAATCACTTTTTCTGTAGATCAGATTCCTGACCTGATTCCCACTTTGCCCGTACTACCAAAGCACACAGGAAAAGATTTGATTAGTATTAAGTCAAAGTTGCAGCTGAAATATTACTCAGCCAGATACACTGTGTGTATTTCATAGCACTTCACTGATAATGTACCTACTTCAGGACAATAAAGATTAATTAAATCCTGATAAGTGCATTGAGATCTTTGGAAATGCTGCCTAACATTACCTATACTTTCTTCAATGGCACAACCTGTTACAGTTCAATTCCCTCTCCCAGCTTCATTCACACAAGCATTTGTGTTTCCACTCTAAACCAAATCACAGTAACCAGCTAAGATTATTAGAGTTCATTGTTTTTATTCTGTTTTATATCAGTGACCTGTTCACCCCGCAGCCTCACCAGCTATTCTGACTAAAAATAAGGGAAAGAGATGTGCAGGTGAGAGAAAGGAAAGAAAGGATGAGGAAGAATATCAAAAAGACATATCCTGAATCATACTCTAATATTAACAGAGTCTCAGCCTTTTCATGTTATCTTAATTTTCCCCACATAGAGATATTAATATACCATAGTTTAAGGATAAAGACTTCCACAAATGGAAAAAACTGGGAATCTTTAAGAAAAAAAGCTTGTGCAGGAAGGCTCTTAATCTCTGCCACAATTACTGCTGCAGTAACAAGAACTGGTCATTACAAAGGCCCAAGGCCACTGAGTACAACTTCTTTGGCATAATATCAATTATGCAGAACACTAATGTAATCCATTAAAACAGCATAGTCTATTTACTTCTTCTAAGCCTTTTCCAAGAAAACATTTGGCTTTGTCTGTAAAGGATGTTTTTTTCCTAGAAGGACCTTTGCCTTTATCTGTGCTTCAATTATATCAAAAGGTGAATGTGGAGGGAGGATTCCTGGGTATGCTGAAGAGAGAATAATAATTCTTCTTTGAGTCTTTCAGAAGAAAGATATGTGAAAAGCAGGCTATGAACTTCAGGCACAACATGTGCATGGACTTAGCACAGAACTCTGAGGATTCAGCACAGTTGTAGAGGACCTTTGCACAGTTTAAACCTCACGTGTTCCCAGTGTAGAGGAGAAGGGAACATCAGCAAGGGAAGCCTGCCTTAACAGATGTTTCATGATATTTCCCCATATAAACAAGACAGTACAAACAGCACAGATCTGTAATTCCTAGATTTTGCATTTTAAAAACTAGTAGAAATGCTGTTAGTATGCTTCAATACAGCAAATAGGAGATTATCTTTGCCTCACCCATTAGGCACATCAGCTACAACTCCTTGCCCAGAACTCCTGATTTCTGTGTTTTCATGGAATCTTACCGAAAATCAACTCCCACCTAACTAGCATACAAACAAAACCAGAAGAACAATGTCGATTTCAGATATCACAGAGACTCTTTCTCTGAACTGACAAGCTTTGAATTCCTCATTTAAAAAGCAATCCAGAAAAAATGTTGACTATAAATGTTTCAGTCTCCCTTTACGCATTATAAAGCACCATGTCAGGGAAGACAAGCCCACCTTTAAGGTGCTGCTGTCCTAGATAATGGTGTTATTAACCTCCAGTTTAAAAACAGTTCTGTTTATGTATGAGTTTATGTAGGCTCTTCTTTGATCTTTATTAACCCCTTGGTAGCTAACCACAGTCCCGGCTTTTTGGAGCATTCTTTGAAGTGCTGGCATTCCAGTGCACACTGATACTTCAAAGAGGGCTCACTTAAGTACATGGTACAGTTCTAATCATGTATTTCTGCAATCATTATCTTATCTTGGGTTGATCTTATTATGATCAGTCTAAAATAAAGCTGCACTTCCAAAGATGTCACCAAGAGACACAGTTCAAACCGTGTTGCATTTCTGCCAAGATTAATTATAAATTAACTGAAATGAAAACTACTCCACTTTTCTACCAGAAGTTAACATGAAAATTTTCTTCTGGTTTTCAGCAAAATTAACTCAGACATGATTTAGACATGGAAGAATCAATGTATAGCAAATTTGCAGTGGGATGCTTTGGCTTAGTTGCTCATAAATCTTTGCAAATCCTGCACATCCTATACCCAACTGCATTCAACAACATTTGTTTTGCAAAGTAACTACAGATCATAGAAACCCCATAAACTGCTATTCATATTGAAAATAACAATGATTCCCACAATATACAAAAAATAGCTATGCTGCACCTTGCTGGAGGTTTTTTGCTGTTCGTCTGATAATGTGGAATTTTAGTCTGCAGCACCCCTTGGTCACCCCTTCCTTGCCAAAATGAGCAACGAATGATAAAAATAAAAGTTGAAGGATACAATATAACAAAGGGGCCAGCTCAATTTTAATCTCCTTAGGCATTCCTGTTGGTTCTGATGCTTTCACCTTAAGCACATGCACAGGAAGTACCTATTTATTTTCCCACTAATTACAGCAACAGCAGGTTTTTTGTGAGGAATTATGTACATTGAAATATTATGATTAAGATTAATTCTTTCCAGTAGCTTGGAATTTGATATCATCTTTCAGCATTTGTGGATATAATATAGATCAACTTTTGACCAAAACAAGAAAATTTGGTCATTTCTGTGATTTTGTTTGTCCATTGTTCTGACCCCAAAAGTATTAAAAACAGGAATTACAGTAACGCTTTTCCCAAAACTCTTAGATTTGACCTGCTACAAACATTTCATCTCTTCTAGGAGAAACAGGATGAAATCACACTCCCATATATCTACACTTTAAGAGCTGTGGCTAACCTGTATCTTTTTTTTTATAGCTCTCTTAACAGCTGGATACTTTTCTTGCTTCCATAAAAATGTAATAGTGCACCCCTCTGATTTAATAAATACCTTTCTGCTCTATGCTCTTCTACAGGAAGTTATTTTTTTTTCTTTTGTATATATTTTTTTCTGAGTTCTCTGACAGAAAGGTCTAAAGTAACTGGGGGGGGGTGTTTGATTTTTTTAGAGTTTTTGTTTGTTTGATTGTTTTTTGGGGTTTTTGAAGGGCTTTTTGCTTTTGGTTGTTTGGTCTGGTTTTGTTTGGGTTTTTTTTAGGTTAAAATTACTATCTATTAACCAAATTAACCCAGCAATTAAACAATCACCATAGAGAGGAACAACAAAAATTACTGAGACTTAGGTGCAACGTTTTATTTTAAACACAGAATAAACAGAAGACAAACTGAGATCTCTAAATGCCTAAATACCAAAAATACATTAATTTTTATCTTTTTATTATGGACAGAAAAAATCAAGTGTGATTTGATTCAAAGGTTACCGTTTCTGTTCGAGATTTAATTCAGGATTTAAAATCTGAGGAGAGCAAAATCTGGGAAATGACTTCATGGTGTGATGATTGCAGGAACACATGTAAGAGAGAGCTGAAGTAACTGCAAACATTGTACTGCGCTCTGAGACAGGAAACAATAAGCACAAGGCAGCAAGACCACTGAGAAGCACATGGAGCAAGACTCCTGTTTCCATACTTGCCCAGCATCCTTAGGAAAAAGCAACAGGACTCAACTCCCTCTCAAAAGGCTTAACTTATTAAATAAATTTCTCCCTTGAAAGCCTTGCAAACTATCTCTTAAAAAAACAAAACAAAACAAAACAAACAAAAAACAAAACAAAACAAAAAAACAAAACAAAAAAACCAAAAACAAAACAAACAAAAAAACCCAAAACCAAAAAAACCCCAAAAAACCCCCACAGCACTGAATTATGATGAAACAGCATTTCCTGGACCACACAGAGAATTTTGTATTTACTGAAGGTTTAAATAAAGGAAATGGTAGCCTGCAAACACACCTTCTCTTCTATGTGATCAACTAAGCAGGAAACAAAAGGTTGGAAATTCATAGGCTCTACAGAGGGGGCAAGTTCAAACCTGTTACTTGACAGGGTCCTAGCAAAACTATTTAAGCTACTGAACTGCCTCTTGAGATCCACTGAAGCCCCAAGGGTCAGGAAGGTTGTGAAGCCCTCATGGCATTTACAAAAAAAGAAGTGGGGAAGCCATCCTTATCGATATCACAAAACCTACCCAAGGACTACTTGCAGTAAATAATGAGCGATGCTAAAAGTGCTAAAACACCCAAGGCTCCTTTGATAGAGTAATCCAAGAGCTTAGCCCAGGATAAAACCTTGTACACTGACATATCAGAAGCTGCTAACTGAGAAGATGCAACTTCTTTTCCACAGATATGCCAAGAGAGAAATATAGTGACAGAAAACTTGGTAACAAACACTTGGACCAACCAATACAAGAGATTAGGTAATATTCTTTCCTCCACATATTCCTACTTTATCCTCAAGACTAATACTAAATGTTAAATCCAACATTATAAAACAGTATTGATAAAAGGACTGGAAAATGAAAGCTTAAGAAGCAACAAACAAGGAAATGTTTCCTGTTTTATTTTGGTGATTTAAGCACAAGCAGAACACCCACAACTTCTTCCCCTCTGCCTTAGCATCCATAGAGACACATGGTTAAAAGAATGAAATTTCTTCTTCAGGACAGTTATTACCTCTCTCTTGGCAAGGCTTCCAGCTTCTCTCTCATCATCTAGCTACTCCTTTATTTGTTTTCATGACAAATTCATAAAAAAAACCCCAACCAAACAACCACATAAACAAACCACCAAAACAGTAGGAAAACCAACATACCTCTTTAGGTTCTTTCCTAACATTGAAACAACTTCCTCAACATTAAGCTGTCCTTCTCAACACAGCAATCCCATCACAGAGGGGAATGACATGGAAACAACACTGTCACTCCCAACGGGAAACAATTCACCTCCACCAAGAAATTCCCCATCAAAGAGGAGAACCAGGGGCTCCGGAGTAACTCACACGGGGCTGCAGGCAAACCCCAGCACTGCAGTGGTGCCATCAACCACTCTAAGGGCTCCTTGTCCCTGCAGAAGAGGGACAAGGGACATGAATGCACCCAGAGGATAGAAAGGGCACAGGAATGTCTGCTCCTTTTCTCACCAAAGGTCTAACCTGAAATTCCACATCCCAAAATGTCAGTGGTGGCTTAAGGAAGAGCAAGATCGATCCCATCATGTACAACTTCTCCCCAGGCACTCTGCCAGTTTCCAACTATTTTCAGCTCAGGGGATTTCCTGAGTCTAATGTGGTTTGTCTATTTATACTCCTTCCTCCTAATGTATTTCTCTTCCAAGTACTCTTCCACAATGACTTCAAATAAATCCAAGTACCAGTGTCCTCAATCCCCAAGCTTGGGAAGAATAACTGCAGTGAAAAAAACCAAGGTGGAACTGTGCACATTTCTGGGAATGTTCTAATGTGTCCCTTCAGCACCCAGGTAAAGAGTTCTCCAGAAACCTTCATTTTTGGACTACAGAATTCCACCAGTGTATTTATAAACCAAGCATCTGTGTAGTATGTGATACTGCTAATGTTCACAAAAAACTATAGATGGGACACTGAAAAGAAAAATCCTTTTGGTACTAAAGAAACTCCTAAGAAAACTATAAACTTCCTATTTAAAATCTGAAATGCAAATGTGAGAACAGAACAGTTCTCTGTAATAACCATACAATTCTCCACATTTTTTTTCCTGGAGATGTTAATTCTTGTTTTATGTAAAATCTTCAGAGAAGATTATTTAAGACCACACCACTCTTAAATTATGATGCAGATACTTATAAGCATAATTTAAGTGTCTTGCAGCATAATGCACATTTTCTTCTTTGAACATAATCTCTTTCCTGCATAAATAAACTGTATCGGTAATTATCTCCAGTCACACCTTTCTCCATTATTCAGCTTTAGAAATAACCATGTATTGTCCCTGCTAAACTAAGCTAACTTCTTTTTTAGCAGTCAATGATGAAGAAATGAAAGAACTCAAACATTTTGATACGGTTTGTAACACAACTTTTTCAAGAAACCTTGTTTACCAAGTATATTAAATCCGTCACAGAAAACACCTATAAAGAGAAGTCATGGTAACAGAATTGAAAAGCATAAGTTTTCTGCAATTAGCTTCTCTCCTGACAGAAGAGTCAATTCAGACTGACACTTAAAATCAAGAAAAGACTGTTTCATTTCATCATGAAAATTGAATGTTTTCACTTTCCTTTTCAG
Source organism: Sturnus vulgaris (assembly GCF_052056855.1). NCBI lineage: Eukaryota > Metazoa > Chordata > Aves > Passeriformes > Sturnidae > Sturnus > Sturnus vulgaris. The sequence continues at coordinate 62,485,762 of NC_142246.1, forward strand.
AATAAAAAGCCTATATAGTTTTTAAGAGATGTCAAGGATAAGATAAAATGAAATGTTTTCTATTGCAACCAAACACTAATGTTTTCATGAACAGAGCCCTAGAAAGAACAAAACACATTAATTTACACACAATCCAGTTCAGGTTTTTTAATGTGACTTAGGAATTCTAATTTGGACTGTCGAGTACAGAATATACACACAGCTACTTGTACTAGAATTTGCAACTAAAAATTAAAGATACAGTATTGCAAACAATGGCAAAAGGACTCAAATAAAACCTGATCTTCTGCTACAACTTCTCAAGGTCACAGGATTCATTTTCAGTATCATGCACCATTAAAATTTACTTTGTTGTACCAGTCACTAAGAGGGATAGAGAATATGGTTTTCACAAAAGGGATGGCTTTCATCTAGACTTTCACCCTCTTTATAGGGAATAACTCTGCTTAACTTTGGAAATGAAATACATGTGTGAAGCTATATGGGCAAGCAGCAAATCACAGCAATAGCTACAGATTACTTACCAAACCATATGATAGAAGTAACCAATCTTCAATACTAATCGCTGCAAGATGGTATTTTCCCCAAAAATTTCCCATGAGGGAAGGGGGCAGTGAGGGGAACGGAGACAGACTTGCAATCATCACAAAGATTACAGCACAATGGACAGGATTTGGAGGAGAAATTTTAATTTCTCTTTACTATATTTTAATAATTGATAATAAGATTTGTCAAGTCAAAGTCAGCTATGTTAAGAGAACTTCAGTTCATTTCTCACATAGAAGCTCTTGTCCAAAGTATTTCATTGGTTGTTTCTGTACAAAGCTGCCAAACGTGGCCCTGCTAAAGGCTTTGGAAGCCCACAGTGTGTATACAATCAGTAGCTGTTTGCTGATGGCAAAACACCTTTGAAGATGCTGCCCATCTTTCCCTGGGTTGTGTTTCCCAGGCTCCCCCATCAGAGCCAGACTGTGCCCCCGTGTGCATCAAACCCACTGAGAACACTCCTGGGTTCTCTGATTAGGCACTAATCCCAAAGACCAACAAAGAACAATTCCTCTTGTCCAGAATTTTATCTACTACAAACAAATAACAATTAAAAAAAAAAAAAATCATTCTGAAATATTCTCTCTCTCTCTCTAAAAAAAATTCTCTGAAGTGGCTACTCCAGAAAGACTGAGACAAAGAAAGTTGTGGTTATCTTTCATCAGTGCATCTCCCCAACAACATAAGCAGCACGAAGAAGAAAATTATTTCACCAGACACAGGAGAGACAAAGAGTCTATAAGGCACCAAAGAAAGCATCTTGATGTGGAAGTCATGGAAGACAAACATGTGAGAGGGGGGTGATTATGCATCTGCTGGGGATCAAGCAGAGAAAAGAGGATAGAGTTGGGAATCAGCTGGACAAGAGTCACAGTAGAAAAAGGGGGGCAGAACCCAGGTCTGGCTGGACAAAAGTCTGGGAAAAGTAATAGAAGGTCAGAAAAGAAATCTGATGAAGAATTAATGAGGAAGAAAATGCAGTCAGACAAGAACAGAAAGAAAACTGCAGGGGAGGAATATTTCTTCCATAACGTATCTGTAATAAGACAATGTGATATAAGTGATCCTGTTTCGATTGCTCACTGAAAATTGGACCTCATAATCTTAATCCTGTCCTACAATATTAGTCTGGTGCTCCTTTGTTATTTTTCAGAAGAGAAGAGGTGAATACCGTGCGTATGTGAATAGTGAACACAGCGTTTCCACTCCCAAAATTTCCCTGCCATGAAGTAATCTTACAGCTGCTCCTCAAAACAGCAAAGATCTCAATCATACAAGTAAGTCATGTCTCACCTACCTTGCCACTAAAAAAATATTGAAAATGAATATACCATCACTGAGCTAAAATCACGTCTTAGCATCTTCAGCAGCAGTAGCAAAGGCTTCATGGAAGTTAACAAATTAATTAATACAGAGGGCTTTTTAATGATGTCACTACAATGGTCTTTAAGCAAGGACAGGTAACACTGCTTATGCTGCTTTTTAATATTTGCATCAGGAGCCTGCTGCCTTAATCTCACACACACTACAGTATGGCAAAGCTAGACAATGCTTTTAGGAGCACAATGCAGAAATACAAAAAATCCCAAACCAACCTAACAAAAAACCCTTTAAAATGAGTAACAAGGGCCACAAAGCACATTAGTGTGGGTATTGGACAGAACTGCAGGCCATGGGTCACAGTTTTGATATGGCCTTTCTTTCATCTGTCCATAAAATGACAATCCCTCAAATATTTATTTTAAAGGGTGCAGCAAGGACTAGTAAACACGCAGTTTTCTTGTTCTTTAAAAGTTTAAGAACAAAAAATATTTGCCTTCCTAGGGTAGACAGGGTGCTCATGCAGGTTATTTGGTGTGCTCATAATTTTGAAAATATTGTTTCAGTAATCAAATTTTAACACAGCTATTTAGAACTAGAGAACATTACAGATGTATAACAAACCCCACAAATACTAATGGCATAAAATAAATCCAGTGATTAACTCTTTGGGGTTTCAGTGTTTTCATTTTTTCTGTTTGTTTATACACACATAAAAAATTATTTGTTCATTTATTTTAAAAGAAAAAGTATTCTTGTATTGCAAGCATTACTGTACAGTTTAACAGCATTTCCCTCCCTTTAATACACGATTACCCACAGCCATATGCTTTGTGTTTCTAAGTATCATTAATAAGGAAGTTGCCTTAAAGCCCATTCAAGTAACGGGTCAATATTCCTAGATCTGACATACAAAAGGACTTCTAAAACCAAGCTTGTCAATTTTTTTTTTGTTTATTTTATATCTATTTTTTGCTCTTGTTCACCCTCCTTTGAAGTTAGTCTTCAAAGCTTCAATATCAATAGGAATGCAGCATTAAGGATTTTACGACACTGTGCTACTTAAACTTTTATTGTTTTGTTGCAAAATCATAATCAGAAGGATTAAACTCTTGTATTCGGCTTTTTGTTTCTCTCTTTTTTTAACTTACTTTTTTTTTTTAAATTCCAATTCCAGCATGCCATAAATCTGTAGCATGCCCCTTTCAGTCCTCCCACATTGACAAAATAATGCAGTTTAAACTTAAACATGCTCAAGAAAAAAAATTAACATTCTTTATCATTTTCTAGCAGAGACAGTTAATACTCTCAGGCTACATTAATAGAATCTTTCTGCCATTGTAGAAAGTTTGATAGCACTCTTATTTCAATGTCTGAATTTTTCTCCTTTTTTTGACAAAGACAAATGATTGCCATCAATCAAGATCCAATCGGGTATACACAGAGTCAAGCAAATGCATCACTCTTTACTGGTTTTCCTGCTATTTGTGCAGGCTTTGCTTCATATTATTTTATAGAATGATCAAAAAAGCAGCCGTAAGATAGATCATTCACACCCACTGTAAAATTAACTTTCATGAATAATGAGAGTTTTAAACCTCAGATAATGTATATGTTATACAGAAGATATTGCTGGAGTTCATTTCTGGCTGGAGATTATGTAAATGATACTATATGACCTTTATCATTACAAACAGGACATGCAAAACACATATTATTTCATACATCATCCTAAAGTAAGTCAGAACCTAGAGGAGAATCAGTAATTTATAATGTTCATGGTGAAGTGCTAAGGTTGCAAGAAAATGATATGAAGTACCTGTGATGCTTTTGACTACTCCTCCTCTGAACCTGTTACTTATGTGCTCTAAGCATACTAGAAATAGCAAAAATGAAGCTTACCCCCTTTGTTTCTTATAAAGAAAATCAGTATTTTGCTTCTTGATAAAACCATTTATCTCAAGACTAAACTGTGCTGATAATAACCACTTATGTCAATCAAAGTCAATGATATTGAATTAATAGTAATATATACAGCTATATTTATATAATGAATGAATAAGTAGTCCAATTTTTTTTTTTACACAAAACAATATTTTAAATCACTTTCCTTATTCTACTTCCTTGTTACTGAACAATAAGCTGAGCAAAGTTAAATTGCTTAAAGATTTCCTAAAGATAAAAGGTAGCATTCACCATGAAGGCTGGACAGTTGATACACATATGGAATCAATGACGGAGTCTAGGAAAGATCTAGCAAACCAAGAAACCCTCAGACTGCATTGCTCCAGACTTCTCTTTTCTGCCCCAATGAGGAACAAAAAGAGTATGAAATGTGGTTTAAATTTTGAGGGCTTACACAGCTCTTAAGTATGTAAAAGCCTTTATCAAAAATATCTAAATAAATCCATTTATACAAAATTATATGTAATTACTTATATTTATATACATTGAAATCTCAAACAGCCATCAAAGAAATTCTTATTGCCAAAACATCAAGTCTTAAAGTGAAAAAAAAAAAATCAGTTAAACTGACTCTCATTATCCTTGTGTCAGGAAGAATACTGTGCCACATAATTGACCGATTCTTAATTCCCAGTATCTTTCTCACTTTCAAACCTTCTGTCTACCATTCCTTTCATCTAATCCTAACAGAGTCCCATCCTTCTGACAGAGAGGCTCAGTAGCTTCTGTTGATCTGCTGGATCACAGCACAGCTTTAGACACTCCTCACACACCACACTTTACACAACAACCAGAGATTAAGGCTCACCCCTGATTTATTTCACACTCTGGTACTGCTTCCCCAGTGGAAGTACACTTGTAACACTCGTCCTTCAATCTCCTCAGCCTAGAGACAGTGTAAAATAATAGAAATTAGCTATTAGCTGGAAAATCACAGGTATTTTAGATTTTGTAGGAATCATCACCAAAAAAAAAAAAAAAAATCAGCTTTACAAAAGAAGCTAAGCTGCTGGTTGAATGAATTTTATTTTAGAACACTTGCTGCCCATACAAGGGTGCAGTTGCCTGCAGCCATCCTGGTATTTGTACGTCACATTTTTATAAACAAATTTGTATGGCAATTTTCTTCTAAAGGGCCAATGCAGGGTAGACAAGTCTGTGTGATACTCAGAATTTCAGAACTGCAGTTGATCTGATCTGTGGCCCTTCTACCATACACTTTGAAAGGCCAACATCCTTACTGAGCCCACCTGAGAATCACTGAGAAATTCTCTCCTAATTGACTTCCCAACAGTATCAGGAACATACACACACAGCCACGATGCAATTCAGCAAAAACTATACAAAAAAACATGTATTATGTCAAAGTATTCTGAAGCCTTATTACATGAAAGCTTACAGCTGCATCTTCAGGCTGATACACACAATTTATACCTGCATAACTAGAACAATTTTAGTATTCATATTTATTATTTATATTAAATGAAGATATGTTATCCTTCTCCCTTTCCTTCATTGACAGTTGGATGTAGGTATCCCTCACTGCACCTTTTTGTGAAGCCATTGCTCTCATCAGCTGCAGCTCCTGTTATTTTCATATCCCATTCCTCTCTTGGTCAAGAGCTTGTCATCATTTTCTTATCCCTTTCCACCAAGAAGGGAATGCTTTTACACACTTCTTCCCACTTTTCCTGCCATTTCTTTTCAAGCTCTAAAACTGCACTCTGAAGCTGAATAGCCAAGGCAACAGAGTGTAGAAACATGGTATTTATGTTGTCATTGACTACTTTTCTGTTTGAGCTTTAGCATGTCATTTGATGCCCACACGTGGGCTAATCAGACACTAGAAGTCCCATGTCCCACTCCTTTACCCCTCTCCAGTTTCCTAATTACCTCAGAAATATTACTGTTCTAATTAGTCATGGCTGTCACACTTCTCCATAAAGCAACTTCAGCCATTCTGCCAGAGTTGCACTAGAATATGTGGTAACATCATTTACCTTGACCACAACACCAAAAGAACAAACCCAAGGAAAAAAGAAGAGAAAACTCTTCAGTGCTAAAAAGCAGGGTCAAATTACAGACCAAATAGTGAGAACTGCATTACATAGTAAATATAGTTTAATTCAACCTCTGAGAAACAACCTGTTTATTTCTTCCTTCTCCATGTTCTGAATTCATAAGAGCGTTTTCAATGCACAAAGCATTAACCTAAATTGGGTATTTTCCCTTTTCTCACATGCAATTCCAAGAAACTGTCCTGTTTGCACTAGCTAGAACAATGTAAATATCTCCTCAAAGATGGAGAGATGAATAATTTTCTAATACATGCACCTGAAAAAAAGGAAAGTAAAACAAAAGATGGTGTGCAAAAGACAAAAGAAGTAGAAGTAAGGAAAACATTTTAGTTTTGAGCTGTTTTTTATTTCTTAACATTTTTTTCATATTTTTCTTTTCACTACCATTCTAAATCTCAAGTGGCCTCTCTCAGATGATTTCTTAATATATTGAATGCCCCATAATTACACATATATTTACATGTTATTTACTTAATAGACGTTGTGCAGAATTTACCTCGGCTGTATCAAAGTCAGTACAATAAGAGATAAACTACAGATAATTACTGTATTTTGTCTTTAAATTGTATCAAAACAGCCCTGCTCCTCAGCCTGAGCAGATACAAAAATCAGATATTCCAATGTAAGATAAAAATATGTCAGATTTTAAGGGGTACTTATCTGAAACAAAATTGGCCACACAGTATGAAACAAATTAATGATATCACGTCAGGACAGTATGCTCCAGCCAATTTACAATTTTTTTCTCTTTGAAGGCTTGCTTTCTATTGTTTAAAGAAGAAAAATTTGTACTGTCACGAGTTCTGTTGAAAAAAAAACAAAACTGGAAAGCCTAGATTTTTACACAAAAAATATCCCCCCCAAAAATAATTTACATAGTAAATTGTAACATAATTGCAGGAGCAACTGAGGGCAAAAGTTACCTTGGTCAGGGAAAAAGGCCTGGGAGTTCAATGTCTGCCTTGTTCTTCGACCTAAACAACTCTTAGATTGATGTCTAACAGCACATTCTACATACAGTAAAAACAGCAGTTTATATTTCTCAGTGCTTGCTTGCTTCCTTGTTTATATATTTCAGATTTCTGACCAAACAGAAGACATGTAATGACTTAATCCCAAAAACACTTCTCAAATGGTACTATGTGTATATCTTGTAATTGAATCAATAAATTTTCATGGCCCAGTGTTTACCTTTTGCTGCAGAATGAACTGTAGTACAAGAACTGGTTACAGCCATTATGCTGCTAATGTGGCAAATACTGTGGAGTCAGTTTGAGTAAACTCTCCAAGGTTACAAGGTCAAAATAAAAGACTGCATAATTTATCAGATCAGGCAAATCATTTTGAAAGTACAGAGTTAAGTGCGGCATTAGCCCGAGATTACCGCCTTTCATGAATAAAGGTTGGAATCCGTGTTTATTCAGTCATACTATAGATGGCATGTCCTGTATAAACTTCATTCATTTAAAGAAACCCTGACACTGTCACTATTTAAAACAGTGGAACATAAGTAATACATGTTGTTCTTTCAGGATTACCATCCCAAATCATCTAACATTGTTGATCTTTCAAAATAACAAGTCCTAGATTGCTAAGAAATAACCCCAAGCAACACTACAGATTGCAGTCTTTTTTTCCCACAAAGTTTTGTGACAAATTCAGTCACAAAAGCCCTAAAATTATAATATTTTCTTTTTAAAACAAGCTCACTAAAATATGCTGCTCATAGCTTTTCATGGCATATAAATAATTGAAAAAATAAAGAAGCCAGCATGAAGATCACCTCAACCCCATGATATTTCTGATTTTTTTGCAAAATTTTTCTGCCAGTCTCAATTTCAGACTACTTTTAGTTTCGTCCTCAGCGTTAAAACATTCATGTCGTCCTACTGCTGTTCACCAGTTAAAAATTCAGCAGAATTTTAGCAAGATTAGCTATATGTATAATGGAAAATTATAAAAGCAAGACAAAATCAATTAAAACTCTGAGAATGCATCCTGGGAGTGCGCAGAGGCTGCCCTGCTTTCAACTGTTGGGGTTGTTTTCATGACTGGTGATCAGTTGAAGGTATGCAAGTAGGAGGTCAGTGGCACTTGAACTAGTATTTCATCCTCAAATTTATTAGAGAGGAAATCTATGGAGAATGTTTAAACATTTGCAGGCTAAAAGGTGGAAAACAGAAGGAAAAATGTGTTTGTGCATGAGAATAGGAAAATATTTCTAAAAATAAGCAGCAATGCTAGGAAGACTGACATGACAACTCCATATCTACAGGGAGAACATTAATCAGCCTCTATTCCACAGTCCAAGCAGTTTGTATTCACTTAGGAAGAGAAAATTCAAGGGCATTTATATTGTGCAAAGGCATCCCCTTCATGCAGCAGCAGAAGCCCACACATCACTCAATTCCCCACTCTCCTGAACGCAGCACTCAGCTCCTGAAGAAATTCTCTTTTGGGAAACAGGGCTGCAGTCAACCTTGCATGAACAAAGGAGCCACCCTGGCAATGCCTGAGAAAAGTACAACTCATGTTTTGGTTGGTACTCAAGCTTTTTTCCTGATTGCCTATTTGTGGTTTGATCAGTTCCTTCAGATGTGTGGGTAACAAGAGAGTTATCTGCCAAAATTCAATATTATCAAATTATTGAAAAGTACTGAATACCAAACAACGTTGAAACAATGTTATTGTTACTTTCAATAACAAAAAGACTGTTCTTCAAATGGACTCATCTCTACAGTCCAGAGCACCTCACTGTGTTTATGATTACCTTCGAAAACACCCAGTAGGAAAACTCAGCTGAAAATGCCACCAGTGAGCAAACTCCTACGTCACAAAGATAATGCAGTCTCAAAAATACCATGCTTGCATTTTTTTCCCAAAGTTCTTCTTTAATTACACATGTGCAAATCATGCATGTGCAAAAATAGGAGGTGCCAGAAAAAAAAAGAAATTATGGCTATTTGCATAGAAAGATTTTACAAGTTGTATTAAACTGTTGCTTTTATGAGAGCTTACCAGAAAAATCAGGGAAGAAAGAAACCTTGTTTATCATATTACAAGAGAGAAATAAACCATTTCAAACATATAGAAAATGGGCATATTAAACGAGTGTATTTGGTAAATTTAACATACAGAACCATGTCACCATCTATCATCTCAGTTACAGTTTTCTACTTGTTGAGAGAATAATGATTAATTGCACAAGAAAGTTGAACGAATAAAAAAGGAAAGGGAACACTAAAAATAGGAGAAGATAAGAAGTAAAAGAAGAAATGAATCAAAGAATGACACAGTATCACAGAGTTTGAAGAATGACCAGTCCCAGAAAGTTTCCCTGTACCTCTTCAAGTACTCTACTACGAACTGTGGGAGGAAAAAGACATTCAGCGAATATGACGAAAATGTGGTGTTGGCAAACGATTCATAGCTACAGCAGACAGATGTATCAGAAGACTAAGAAATAACCAAGTTCAAAAGAAACCCAATGGGATTAAGGATATGGGTCAAAGAGGGAAAGAGGGATTAAAGAAGAAACATGCCAGAAAGAAAACGTTTACAGTGAGCAGCAACAGAAGCAAGGAAAGAGAACATGCCCCTGAGCAACATTGCTTAGCTGCCTGAAAAGAAAACCAGCTTCATTCGTCTGGGATTTCCTCTCATCAGATAAAAGTGACAGTAGCAGTGCAATCTGATTTCTGTATATAAAGGCACTCCAAAGATAACTGTGCAAAGGAGAAACATCTGCTCAGCATGCAGCAGACCACCTCTGCTCTGGCAGGGGAAAGGTATGATGGGCAAAGGACAAGAACATCAGCAACAGCTGCGCTCACTGCAGACTGGAGAGGCTCAATTATCTCTCCTCTAATCACTGTCTCACCCCAGCTAATAGGAATTGTGTGACGGGCAAGGGCCTGTAGGTAAGGGGTTACATACAGGCAACGTTTCTGAGGCTATTATTTAATAGTTTGGAAAAACATTTCAGTAGTCACGGTACAGCCCACATATAGATGGAATACGTAGATCTAGTGAAGAGAAATTAAGTGTAAATCCTGCTCTTCCACCAGACTGTTCACAAGTAATAAAAAAAAAAAAAAAAACAGGGCAAGGAGGGGAGACAATATTTGAGATTTGCCAGAAATAAAAGCTTTCAGGTCAGTTTGTGATGAGTTCAAAAGAATACTGACAAGTCCCAAACACTTTTAACAAAAAGCTTGAAATAAGAATGGACATAAGCACATCCTTTGATTATTACTGTAAAACATTTTTTTAGATTTTATTCATTTACTTTTAAGTTATCTTTATACATTCCTCTCAAGACAGATACAAAATAAAGAAATAATTTTATTGAGCAATTCATCCCTAGCATAGCTATTTTTCAGGCTTTCATAAACTAGCAAGAACAACTGACCAAAGCAGAAAAAGAAAAAAAGTCAATGCTTTTAAAATATACATATAACACAGCTGCATGAACTGTGTACTTAAAATGGGCCTCAATTATTCTCTGATCTATTTTAACTTCATTTGCAAGCTGTTTGGAATATGAAATATCCCAAACTTTACCCACTTTCAGCACAAGGTAACTGGAATGCTGAAGAAATGACGGGAAAGAATTCTCTTGCAACCACTCATTACTTAAAATTGGCAGAAACCAAAGCAATTTCTTTTATTATTTAAAAAATGCCAGAAATTTCTGGAACACAATTAGATTTTTTAAAACTTACCACTTCGTGCAAAACAAAAAAAAAATTGCATTAAAAAAATTCTGTTTGAAACAGTGAAATCAAGCCTCCTTGATGTGCTAGCAAAAAAAAAAATTAAAAATTATTTCAAAATCAAAAGAAATATTCCATTCCAAAAGTACAAAAACTGCAAATGCATCAGCAAGATGCTTCTTTTTTTTATCCTTTGCATAAAAATAATCCAAACCCTACAATCTGTAGAAATGTCTTTGCTACATCCACTGAGGCTTGTGGTTGATCTTTCAAGACTGTGATGATATCAATGATCAAATGATTGCCTTTTGGAATAAACTCAGTACTGATAAAACAATGCTTTGAAGTAACCAATAATATAATTGCAGTGTGTTTAAGTGAATTCCAATTTCCCCATAAAATATTCTGAAAACCTTGCAGTGCTACCATATTGACTTTGTTCAAGTAATCCCAAATTTCCTAGTGTTTTGTCCTAAGTAGAGAATGGCATGAAATAGGTCAGAATATATCCCAAACTGGAAACATTTTAAGAGAAAGAACCACCTCTTCCACTGACCTGAACAGACAAATAAAGGGAAACAGAAGGAAATCTGGAAAGAAAGTCAATTCAGTGCTGGTAAGATAAACTCAGCATTTCTCCTTCCAAGTTTTTATTTTTTCTCTTTTTCTTTTAATCCCTCACACAAGTCTCACCAGACAGATACTTGGTCTAGTTTTACAAGGCAAAATGAGATACACACACATGCAGGAATTTTCCTTCCATCTCAAACTTCTGTTGTCCTAATAGAACAAATAGTGGCAAAACTAACACAGACTTTCTGCTATATGGGACAAAAAATGAAAGGTAGGAAATGTTAAAACATCTGTACTATGGAAGGGAAAGCTACTGATTTCATTTGATTGTAGTTTTTACTCTAAAATATAATTTTGCCATTGTTCAATCAAACTATATATACACACCAATGTGGCAGTTAGTCATCGTTTTTTCAGTATGAGAATGATACAAGCACTTGATTCATACAACCGAAAAATTATATGTAATTTCTCTGGAAGTCCGATGCCAAAATTTCACACATCTGTCATCAGCCTTTTAATTCTTCATCCAGTCTGACTTGTGCAACACACCAAAAAAATGCAGTACAACACAGTGACAGCCATCACATACTGAGCCACTTCAGTCCTTCTTTTAAAATCCTTGATACTGTGCACAAAGTAACCTTTTCTAACAATTTACTGTACTTTTCTCCTTGTATGATCAATTTTCCATGGCCTCTTTAAATATTTCATATAAAACCTTAGGAGGTGGCTGCTGCCCCACCTACTGCTAATGAATTCAGGTGCTATTAGAACTGCCAGCCTTGTAATGGACTATTACTTTTTTGCTTCAGGAACATTAAAACCATTATATCTGTCTCTGTTTGCCTTACACCAAACAAACAGCTGCCTCAATTATTCCAATTTTACATCTTTACCCTTCGCTTCATAAATATGCACAACTTCTGCTAATACATCTTTATCCAAAACACCTTAATAAATCAAGAGGTGACAATATTACACACACTTCCTGCTATTTAAACCATTTCAGACACGGAAGACAAAGAAGTATTTCTTTTGTGCACCCCAGACATGAAAGAGGGTGTGGACAGGCCAGCTTTTTAGCACTGCATCCAGAAATGTGTCAGAAACAGAACTTTCCTGGGCAGACACTAATTTGCTATCTATCTTCCCCAACATTTGGTGCTGCTGAAACAGAACGATCTTCATTACCAGAGGATGCAAATTTTACAGTGTTACCATTACTGTGACAACTGAGTCTGCTGTAGCCTATTAGAAGTCAGAGGGAAAATAGTGTACATCCTGGATCAGTAAATCTGACCAACCAGAGGTATAATAATTTCCAAATTACTAAAATTGAAAGAAAACCTTGAGGAAAAAAAATTGGATCTATTATCGCTATGCCTAAATAGGATTATTCAACCCTCCAGAGATAAAGTTATGTATTAAGTGAGTGTCGAAACACTAGGAAAAATTTGTGAGAAGAGAAATGCAAATGGTTTCCTAATTATCTACAGCCTATTAACATGCAATCCTGATTACTAGCAATTAAAATCTCCTTAAATTTTATGACAAAAGTTCATTGAAACGTTGAAAATTATATGCTAATTATTGCACTGTAATGCACATGCATAGTGTGTATTCTGACTACAGACACAATAAATAACAGAATATTGTGCACAGTGTAACTTGAAACTCAACTTAAAAATGCTACATGCTGATTTCATATTGCAAAAATTCTCAAAACACTCATTAAGCCATATTAAAGAGCCCTATAAGAAATAGCAGTTGTCAGTGTTATCCTACTGCAAGGTTATCACAATACACTAAACAGTATAGCAAAGTCTAAATAAAGAAATTATTATTTAGATCATAAATAATTTTGCTTGTGTCTATGCTACAAAATATTCTCTGTTTACCCAAACAATTGAACATCTTTTGGGGAGCATTTTGGAACAAATATTCTTTTCTCCTTGAAGAAAATATGTTTTCAGTTTCTCCACAGTAATCAAAGACGGTTTGACATTTAGGAACCTACATTTTAAACCTACATCCTGAACAAACACTGAGTAAGGGATTACACCAGAATACCATCCCAGAATAAGATCACTGATAACTGAGACCCTCTTCAACACCATTGATGTGACTCATCTTACTCCCCTACCAAATCCTGAAATATCACCAAGATTGTGTGTCTGCTGGTCCTCACCAACCTTAAAAAAATAAAAAGATAATATTACCTTCATCATAATTAATTAGGAAGAACCATCTCTTAGTGTTTTGCTGAATGAGACCCATCTTTCTCCCATTTCTCCTCTGTGTGTCTCACCACCTTCATTTCTGTAGTACTGGTTGCTGCATTTTGAAACAATATTTTGGAACTAATCTTGTGGATGAAAAACTTCTCCCTTATGCATTTAGGTAAAAACTTTAAAGAGAACGATTGAGGATGAGTTTCAAAGGAGAAAAACTACTCTAGCAACATCTCTTTGTTCTTTCATGTCAATTCATTTTCCTTCTAATACTTCAGATCATTCTTAGATGCTTAAACAGTCTAGACATTAGGGGTGTTGAATAAAGCAAGCAGTCACACCTGTCATTATTAGCATATTTTCATAAGTATAACTTCCCCAAAACACTCCTAAAATTGTTGGTTTTATTCATTTAGAGAAGGCTCTTAGACGACCTGGAGCATACAAAGACAGAGAACCTTCTGGGGGACACACAACAGAATAGAAGGGATTTGAGAGAGAAAGGCCAAGAGCAAAAAGAAGAGTCTGAAATAAATTGCTTATCTACACAAATTTGCAGGCACACTGCTACAGAAATCTAATTTGGGGAGCAGGAGATGGGATATTTAATTTTAAGTTTGCTTTTTTCTACAGGTGGCTCAAAAATATAGCAAATATGCACAAAACTAAAGTAGATTACACTAAATACCAGAACACAGGGATGCCCCTCTGTAGAGAGCATATGAAAAAGGGCTCCGTCAGTAACTTAATAGAAGCCAGAAAATCCTTTTCCAGAAAGTATTGTTTAATGTAAAAAAAAAAAAAAATTAAAATAAATAAATAAATAAACAAAAATTAACAAAATACTGAACTGCAGCATAAACTCAGCTATTTGAAATCCATTTGCAACTACTCTTAAAAAACTCCTAGCTAATATCTGGAGTTTGAGATGTAAGTCATACATTTGAGATTAGAATGAGGTTGTAGGTCACAAAGCTGTCTCAGCACAGGGCTCAAATATAAACATACATAAACTGGCTTCCATGCCAGACTGGAGAGATTTAGTACCTTGACATGTTCTGAAAAATATACAGGGACACCAAAAGCAATAAATATAAACCAAAAAGTGGCAATCATATAAAGTCCTGAGAGTTTAATATTAATAGAAGAATCTAAAATTTATACATGTTTTCCCCTCAGTTTAAAGCCCAGATTCCATTTTGCTGAGACCTGTTAAGTTACAACAGGAAAAAAATCTCTAGATTCCTTTACTGATTAACAACTATTTTGGTTATATTATAGTACTTTAGGAAATGTGGTAACAACAGGAAAAACTGGGGGTAAGGTACATCCAGAGCCAGTGAAAATGAATGTGTGTGGGTTCAGTCAAGTCTTTAAGGTTGTAATGTAGCTTGTAATGTTTAATGTAGCTTTAAGGTTGGGCTCAAGGAGAAATCACTCACACTGGGACAACAAAGTAACACGGTCGACATCAGAGTACTTTTATTTTATGCTCACCTTAAGGAGAATATGAGCCCTTTCTAAATAGAAATACACACTAACAATATTAGGCTACTGATCTTCCTCTTAAAAACAGTCCTAAGGAAATATAATGGAAGAGATTACAGAGATTTTTTTTCCCTTCCTGGCATGTAAATATACAATCACATGTCTCAAATTTAATCTACAATTTCATGTAAGTTGAAACAATACTCCTTTCTATACCAACTGTGTTCAAAAAGACATATCTAATACTTTCACTCATTGTCATCAGTAAAAAGTAGCAGTTCTTCCAGGAGCTTTTGCACTTCATAAATTAAGAGCTGATGCGAGGGAGGGTTGGGAGACAGTTCTCAAGCAAGTGAAAGCATCTAGTGTTAACAGATAAAATAAAAATATATAAAAAAAGAAAGAGCTAAAAGATTCACAAATAAAAAATAGTGTTTACCAGGCACATGAAAAACAATGAATTGGCTTTGTGTGTTTTGTTCTCTAGGACACCAAGAAAAAAGATAGATAAAAAGTATACTAGGTGTTCATAAAAGGTAGAACAGTTTTTTAAAGTTAGTCCTACAGTTATTTTTCAAGCCCCCAGTTTTAGACTCTAATGTTTTATGTGCCGTTATTTTGCTTTTACTGCAAAAGGAAGAGCTGGCTCCCAAAGATAAAGGAGATTTTTGGTAAATGGTGAAGGTACAGAAATAAATGACCCACTTGGCTAGTGTGTAATTACACTGGCTGAGATTGTAACAATCTATCACATGAAGGAGGATGACACCACGCTAAGGGGTTAGTCAAAGGAGATAGCCTTTGACTAACTACTGGACACAGGCGATCGATACTCCACAGATAGTGTTCTCTCAAAAAAACAATTGAGTTCTAAAAAAAAGTTTGAAAATAGATTCCTCCTCTCCTCCCAGATACTGATCAGAGACTCATCTTGACCTTATTCTGGAAAAGCAATGCTTTCTTAAGCAGGTATATGGAACAAATAAATCCTTCAGTGTCCTGAAAAGCATTTTTACATACAGGAGTTTTGCTTTGAGATAATTTCCAGCTTTTGTTGTTTGGAAGAGCTCCTCTAATCAGCAAATTAGAAAGCACATATTCACTGAGAATGAGCCTGCCATTACATGCTTTGCATCTCTCATTAACAGCATAAAGAAATCCAATAGGAAGAGGAAGGCAGGGAGCTCAGACTGTGAGGATGTCAGCAATCATCGAGTTGCACCGGGCTAACAGCCACTACTCACATCCTGTTGTGATGAATACACCGCAAGTTACACTAAATACTCCTTTGCAGTAACCGAGTTAAAAGAGACTTATTTATTTTGAAGCTGGGAGAACAGTGACTTTCAAACTGTGAGTACCCAGGTAGAGCACTCATGGTATCCCGAAGATTTCAGGAGTACCCAACAGCACCTGCCAACACCATCAAGAAGAGGGAGTTTGGCTCTTCAGAATGGCAAGATGAGAAACAACACACACGAATTGAGACAGAAAAGTTTCAGCAGTGTTGGACTTATTTTAATTTTTTTAGCTATTACAATGTTCAGGCAGTGGAATGGACCAG
The DNA here is from genome assembly GCF_052056855.1 of Sturnus vulgaris. Classification (NCBI taxonomy): domain Eukaryota; kingdom Metazoa; phylum Chordata; class Aves; order Passeriformes; family Sturnidae; genus Sturnus; species Sturnus vulgaris. The sequence goes on from NC_142246.1 coordinate 62,502,245, forward strand.
CCATAAAGGCTCCATCCACCTAACAGGATGGTGGCTAACTGGATCATGCCCTGGGCAAGTGATGTCACAGCTGATCCTGGTTCAGCAAGGCCACTTCCTCAGGTCCCTTCTAATCTGAATTATTCTGGGATTTCATTAGGAATTTTAATACTAGCTGAAAATATTTTTTTTTGAGGGAAAAAGGGGAAGTGACAGTTTGGGGATTTAAGAACATTACCATACAAAATTCACTCGAATGTGGCAACCCAACAGTAAAGAATGTATTTGTGCCAATTAGATGCTCTTTTTTCAGTGGACTGTAATTTGTAATTTAGAGGAATAGCAAGTAGAGCCCACATTTCCAGCTTGCAAATGGGAAGTAAGAGGGAAGAACAGAAGAGCCAAGGAAAGAAAAGCTACTGAGATACAATCTGTGTAGCTGTTTCTTCATAGCAAGGTGTGCTGCAGGAATTAGAAAAACATTGACCATTTGAAAAAAACCAACATTTGAGAATGAAGGCAGTCTTCTTTCTGTCTATCTTTATGATTCCTTTAGCACCTAAAGCCACTGGTGAGGGGGACCCACAGAAGCCCCATTTGGGAGCATCTGATGCAGAAGCTGATGTAAATGAAGCAGCACGGAATGTATCATCATATGGAAGATGTGCTGTCTCACTAGGAGGGGTTCAACTGGGACATCAGTCACAGATGTCTACATACATCCACTGACTGCTTTGTTTTGCCTAGGGTTTACCAGTAAAATATACAGCTACTGCTAATTTTTCTGCTTAACAGTAACATCTTTCCAGTAGTGGAGACAGAGCTGTAGAAAAGCTCACAGAGTTTTCCCCTAACGTGCTGCTTCCAAACAGGTTCCCCCTCTTTTCCTCACTCCTGTCCATGTTGCTCCACATGAGGTGACAAACTAATCAACTAGACACTTCTTGCCTCATATACGTCCAGGCAGGCAGAAAAAACCCCAAAATTGGTTTCAAGATACAGACAAGAAAGTGTTGTCTGTACATGATGCAGAGTCTCCACCTCCCAGCTGGTTGGTAATCCTGAAATAAAGCTCCTAAAGACCTATCAGGCTTAGCAAGGCTGGAAAAGCAAGGGACACACTTTCCACTGGAACCAAAAATAGCTGAGGGTTGTTTAAACATAGTTGTAACAATAGAGAGATTAAAAACTTGAATTATAACTGAAAAATCAAAATAGCTTTAAAATCAATATAATCATTAAGTAGATAAATATCAAAAAGACAGCCTCAAATGAAGCCATGTTCACACAGCAGGACATGTGCATTAGCATTAAACCATTCATAGGCTTATATTCTAGCAAACAAAAAGCACCAAACACTGCTAAGAACACACAAAGAAAATATGCTCATGAAAAAGAATATTCTGAAAATCATCTCCTTTGGTTAAAAGGAGGGTATTGATTGAATTCTAGCATATATTACTTTTCTATACAGCCAGAAAACACAGACTGTGATGCAGTTAAGGATATTAAAAAACTAATTCAGCTACTCTTCTGTTCTCTTTAAAGTTCTTTAATGCTCCACTGAGAAGATTCTGCCTACATTTAAACTTCTGCCAGGATAAATCAAAATTTTGCTAAGAGGTCTTTACCAGCTATAAAACAAACCCCACAAATCTTAGGACAGCAAAAAATTCTAGTCCTGAACTTGAACCAGAACATCTGACCTGCAATGACAGAACTCAAACACCTCCCCTCTCCCCTGCTGTTGCCTTGGGGAAAAGAGATGCTAAAATACTACCAAATAAAACCTCTCTGTTTCCACTCTATGTTTTGAACTCTGTTATATCAAGGCAAAAGATACAGGAAGAATTAAGATTCTGGCCAGTGTATTAAAGCCAGAGTACTTCTTTCCACAGGATAAATTAGTTAATATAGACATATAATTATCTAACACCTTAATACTAACTTGAATGATAAAACATTGTAGCATTCATGCTGCAAAATCAAAATGAGTTTGTAAATCAGGTATAACATGAGACTAACAGAACAACAGCTATAGGAGTGTGTTTAAGGTTTTCATGTTTGCTTGCTTTTATAGTTGCACTTCTGTTTTCAATCATAAGAGAAAAAAATTCAGCTTCTGATAACACACTATATTTTTTTTAAACAGCTGGAACTCCTGGAAGGATCAGACATCAGAAATATTTTAAAATTTTTTTCCTCATCTTAGCAATGACTAATTTCACCAAATATAAACAGTAAAATTCTGTACTATCTAATATGAAGTTGCAATAATAAAATCTGAAAGTTCTTTTTGTAGCACCCTGACAGCCACTAGCTAGTTCAGAAGAAGGAATTACAAGGATCTGCAGTGATCCATAATGATCTGTAACATTCATTTAATTCAGCAGTTTCAAAAACCCCACACTTTAAATATATATAAAATAATCGGGGAACATTAAGAATTCTCATGCCTTGAAATAATGTGTCTGTTTATTTTGTTCTTTTAATTTTAAATTTGTGTTTTAGGCTGTAAGAGGTTGAAGCAGGAAATCACCAGGCATATGGAGAGGAATGCTAAAATGGAAATGTGCAAAAAAATAATAAAATACCAGGTTCTTTTTCTCCACTTCAGTAACTACAGAGATTTTTCTAACATTTCATATCAAAATTACTGGTGTCAGATTACAGCCCTAAAGAGATTTTTAATTCATTTTGCAATTGATTTTTAAAAATGTGTGTGTGTTATATTTTAACACAACTCCAAAACTTTCAACTTCAGCAACATTTGAAATGTTACACAGCCAAGCTGTAGCACAGCATATGGAAAATTTTACCAACTCCACTATACATTCAGCTATTCATATACATGTCATATTACTGTTATTCTTGTTAATCTCAACAACAATGTTTAGCTTTTGAAAAGTAAATGTTATCATAAAATGACTTTGTAATGATTTCTCTCACTTCTGTTTTGCACAACACTTCAATTTGCTTTCAGATTCATCACTTCAGACCCTCTTTGCAGTTCTGGACTTGCCTATATCAGGCAGTAGCTCAGCATGAAGATTACTTCTACATCAAAGAAAACAATAACAAAATGGAATTTTTTACAATTTAGATTCAGAAATATTTTTTTGTCATTGTAATCTGTCATTCTTTTCTAGGTCTACTCACTCTACAGTTTATTTCTAAGTAAATCTTCAGTTAAAGCAGGAGTAAAAAACAATATAGGATGTGATTTTTAATTAATCATTCTAAACCATTAAACAGCAAACTCCAGAAGCAGTAAAAAATAAACACCTATTTATAGTGGTAGAGTGATTCTGATCGTTTATTCTCTGAAAATCTTACTCAGTTTTTGAGCTTCTACCTCCTCGAGCCTAATATATCGCAGTGAAAAAATGCACCAGTGTACCACAGCCCCCAGCATGGACACAGAGGCATCCAACTGTGATTTTGGATTTTGGATCCTGAACAGTCCAATCTGAACGCCTTGCATGCTTCTGATGATCTACATGATCAAGAGTACGAAAAGATAGGATTTTTGACCAGCACTGGCAGCCCTCTGGACTTCCACTTGGAAGACTGACCTTCTGCAGAGGTGTTCAAATCTATTTGGAGACCTGCCTTGAATTAAAGAAACAAAACTCCTCTTTCTGGTAACAACCTACAGAGAGGTTCATGCAATAACAATATCCTGATAAAACTATCAAGCAAATGAAGGCACAAGGCCTTCAGGGAAGGGAAAGAACAGCATAACTTGGCTTTATCATACTACAATACATAAAGCACTCATCAAACTTTGCTTCCTCTCCCTGATAAAAAACAATTGAATAAGCAACTGTCTGCTCAAAATATCCAGAAAAACTACACTGATGGCTTTAGTTGCAAAAATAATAAAAGACAATATTACTTTTTTCTGTTAAGCTATTAAAGAAAGTGTAATTTAACTATCATCACAATGATAGTTTCTTCCCAGCAAAAGTTTCGTCTCTGCCACTTACACTTGAATAATTTTGCAAAGATTCTGTGTAGGTATATATCTGTCTACACTGAGAAAGCAAAGCATCTGGTAATTTACCAATACCAGTTTGAGCAAACCAGCAAATTCATCTTTGCTCTTGCAAGATGAGGCTTTTTGACAACATAATAGCAATAGTAAGTATACTGAAGCTGGAGGAGAGAGAGCTTGTTTGTTTTAAAGTCATTTCTAGAATGAGAGCTAGTAGATCATAGAATACAACTCAGGGGAAAAAATACAAACACCCCTAGGCATGATCTATTTCATTTGAGAAGTAAATTCTATTATATTAGTGGGATGGCATTCGATCTCCCTCCTTCCCCTTTTCATTTTAAGGATTAGTAACTATTGCTAGACTGAAGAACCTTTTCTGTTTCAGGCAAGGCTTTGTGTTCTCTCTTGCTCTCCTCACTCTTCAGTTGCTTCAAAGACCTCAGTGTTCACTGCATTTCTCTCAGTTATGCCAGCCAAGCACTTCAGCTTATCTATACTAAGTTGCAACTCTCCTCTCCTGCCACCCAAGTCAATTCTTTTCCCAAAGCACCACCTTTTAAAAGCCCTGTTGGCAAATATTTCTGAAACCAAATTCTCTACCTTCCATTCTTTGTCATTTACAAGTCTTTCACCAATGTCAGAAGCAGTTCTTCCCCTAAGATACAGGCCTGAATTTAGTGCATTTTGTTTTCAACTACCACACACGTCAAAATGGACGTCTGATTACAAACCCAACATTTCCAGTGATCATTTTTTCTGTTTTCTCTCTCCACATCTTATTGCAGAATTTTTGAAGTTAGAATTAGAAACTATTTCTATATTTGCACAATGATCACAAGTAAGTTTTTTATTTTTCTCTAAGCCGTAAAAGAAATGAGTCACAAAGATGAAAATTAACTGCGCACAATAAGTAAAAAATTTCCATTTGCCTATTTTCATCTGGAATTCATTTTAATCCTTATGGAACCCACGTACCTTTGTTGTGCCCTTTCCCCACTAAAAACTCTTCATGTGTTTGTATATGCAAGTCATATTTCTATAGCAGATATGGGCTTTGGAAGAAGAAAATTAAACTCTTTCCTGAAGTCTTTGCTTGAAATTAAAAAAACTACCTACTACCTCTCCCCCAAGAGAAAAACCTCCAAAGCCCTGTGTTTCCAGTAAAAGAGGGATTTGAAGACCTGCCCCTTGACATTATAGGCAGGCAACCATCCACCAGTTTATTAATGGGTGAGCATCATCAAACTGCTGCTTCCTTCCTCATGCCCAGAAAGAGCAAGAAGTTCTCCAGCAAAAGGTCTCAGCACAATAAGGAAGCTTTTGGAAACCAAAACAACCTATATTATCAAACCTTTGAGGTTTGTTTCAAGGCACTTCTCTTTCTAGAGACTTTTTGCCCTTGAGGCTTTGTAGGCTCCCCACTTAATCCCAATATTTTCCTTGGAGAAAGTGTGCATTAAATTAAACGTGATCCACAGCCATTCTTCGTGATTAAGACAAACTCCAGAAATGTTTCCAAAGAAAATCCTAGGATACTCCTGCATTTAACCTTGCTGACCTCACTAACCATCTTCTTCAGTCTAAAAATAAAAACTTTTTGAACTGAGAACCTGAAATAAAGACTTGGTTTTGTTGGATGAGCCAAACAATTTCTGAGACTGGATGTTCTACAGAGGCCTCAATACTTTGCAAAACCAA
>NC_142246.1:65280421-65392514 GCF_052056855.1 Sturnus vulgaris
TCTGTCTAAAACATTTCAGTGCAGGATAAGAGTGAAACAGATGTTCAGAAACGTTAAGGTCACTGAGACAGAAGGAATGTTAAGTGAGGACTCCATCGAAGAGTTTTGTTAATTGCATGTGATTCAAGCACAATAGGTGAACGATTTGAAATATGTTTTTGTTACTTTTAATTTAAGTGAAAATCTGTGCGATAAGCCAGGGCCTGGCAAAATAATTGAACAAATAAGTAGCATTGCAGGGGAGGTGGAGTTAGGCTGAAATAATCAGTCTAAAGGGAGAAGGGAGTCACAGCCAGATGCTCCTGTACAGAGTACAGGACAGCACAGTTAGGATGAGCTGGCATTTCACTGAAAGAAGAGATTCTTGTAGAAAACTCTAGTAGTAGTGAATGGGATGATGTTGAGAAAAACAGTGCTATGTCAGGCTGAGGCTTCATTCTTTGCAGTATACAGTGGAGTTTCATTTGTAGTAGCTCTTAGAACTTCTGCTGCACTTAAGCTCAGGGATCCCAGAGTGTCTGACTGTTATCCTTGTATGGTAACAATCAGCTGCTGTGGTGGTAATTGTTATGAATGTTTGGTATTGGGCATGTAGGCAGAGTGATAGGTAAGATTAAGTTGGTGAGCTGAACAGACACTTTGGAGCCCTTGAAGATCTTGTAATCCAATATAATGGTGCAAAAAGTAGTATTTGTTTCCATTTCATATTTAAGTTAATCAGAAATGACATGCCTTTTTTCTTACCCATGCCTGGTCCCTTTCCTTCCTTGCCTGATGAGAGAGCACTGGTGGTGTATATGTCTTTATTGCACAGGGAAAGGCAGTGGGATGCACCACTGAACTCTGTCCTTGTCTGAGACTTTGTTCCATTGTTTTACCTTGTCATTTCTCATTGTGCTAGAAAGGAGAGGGAGAAATTTTGAAAAATCTTCAGGTGATCCCCTGATCCCAAACATAATCATTGTTATAGAAACAATTTCTTACAGATGTTTGCCTAAACTGGTCTTAAAATCTGCCTCGTGGGAGTTTTTTAAACCCTCACCAGTATTGTAGCCCAGTTTTTTCAATCCTTGTCACAATACAAGGATACTTCTCTTTACTTTTTATTTTATTCCTCCCCACCTGAATCTCTATTGATGCATCTTAAGCTTATGATTAAGAGGTTGACTGAGATGGATCCAACCAGGATTATGTTGGGGAGTGGCAAATGCTATTGCTTCTCTACCAGCTGCCAAAAAATATTTCTCATAGAGAGGCTACAGCTATTCTTCTCCCCACCATTTCCCCTCTGTGCCTCTTCAGTGAAAAAGGAATGATAGTGCAGAGCAGATGTAGATCAGATGAGAGTTAAAATGCAACAACTGTACACAGAAACATTTTAAAAATCCCTTGTTCTTGCTTTATTATTTATAGGAAAAAGGCACAAAATTCCCCTCAAAATCAGCTGTTCAACAGTCTGTAAAAACAAATTTTCTGTTCTTCAATATACTGCTTTCGTTTTTAGTTGCCTTTATTATGGTCTTCCTCTTTTTAACACGACCAATCAACCAAAATGTCCAAACATTTCAATATCTCAGTAGAGAGAAGGATCCTTGTGTGGAGTCTCTTTCCAGATGCCACAGCTTTCTGAACCTCCAAAGCAAAACCTTCCTGTTCTTTTCAAACTTAGAAATCCCTTAAATTCACTTGGTGTTTCTTAAGCAAATCTTCATGAGGAGAAAAACCTAGATCAAATACTGGATATGCAGATCTCAGGTGGTCAGTCTGCCATAAACTTTTTCTCAACTCAGTTAATTTAACTGTACGTGAAAGAAGAGCAGACATGTCAAAGATTTTTATTGCACTGTACGTTTCATAGACTCATAATCATAGAAGGGTTTAGGTTGGAAAGGATGTTAAGGATCACCCTGTCATGGGCAGGGACATTTTACACTAGGTCAGGTTGCTCAAAGCCCCATCCAACCTGGCCTTGAACACTTCCAGAGACAGGACATCTGATTACTACAATTTTATGAAAATAAATGGCCAGGTAGAGGAGAGAGAAGCTGGCTGTGCTCCAGCACAGGGAAGCAGAGCTGAAGGAAATGCAAGCAGGAGACTGACTAGCCCTTCTGACTCCCCACTTTGGTCCAACAGGACAAAATAGCTCCAGGACACAAAGCAAAGGGATGTTGTCAACTTTTGTTTTCATGCTGAAGGTAGTGTTTTAAGGAGAAAAACTTTAAAACTTATTTTTCTCTTGAAGTGAAAGTTGATAGTCTCCTCCATATTTATTGTTTCTTGACCTGAAGAAAAATCCTATCACCATACCTATCACTGCAAAAAAGGCCTTGTATTCATATATTGCTTTATTTGTATCTATTAATTCTTTTCCTATTGGTAGACTTAAATATAATGGTAACAGGAAGGGATAAATTGCACTGTGCAAAGATATCAAACTCTTCTATCAATATGTAGCCCAAAGAGGAGCTGAGCCTGTTCCAAACTTTTCACATGGCCTCTGTATCAGAAAGCAGATAAACAGGTTTGAGCTATTAAAAACTGTGAGACTAAAAGCCACTTAGCAACTCACATGAGTTTTTGCATGTGTGTATTTTGGGCGTTTTACACTGCAATAATATATAATTCCCACATCCCCCCACCTTTTTTTTTTTTTTTTTTGGGGAAGTCTTCCAAAAAAACTCAAATACCCCAAACTTTGGCTGCTAGAGGTAAAGTTATGCTTGAAAACTGAGGTTAGCTGTACAGTGCTTGCTGGCAAATGCTCCAGCCCCAAGTTTCATTGGTGTCTATGTGAGTTTATAATTAGATGCCTTTTTTCCCCCACATCATGGCAAGATGTTGCAGTTGCCACTCTCTACTGCTGACAGTCTTCAGACAAGCAGTTTACATAAAAAAAAATCTCTTGGCTTGCAGGGATATGCTCTGATATGCTTTTGCAAATATGCTCTGATAGGTGGTTTTGTGCTTCCTGTGGCTTTTTAATTGGCTCATTAAGGTCTGCAAATTGAGGGTATTTTTGGGTGTTTTTTGAATTCCTTGACCCTAAAAGTCTGACAAGTTATGGGAAAGTTTTCTTGGTCTCCTGCTGAGGCAATGGTACATATATTTTGAAAAGTAGGCCAGGATGTAATGCTCACTGCTGCTTCTCCCATTAGATTTTGTTACCCATCTATAGTGTCTGTGGGAAGGAAAGAGATTGTGAAAAACATTCTTGGTGTGTCCATTGTGTTTGATTGTTCACGAACCCCATTTTGTTCTCCCTCCTCGCTCCTCTTGGTTAGGATTCATCTTGTTTTTAGCAGTGTATTTAGTTCAGGTAATCTTCTGTGCTCCCCACAGTCAGTGGAGAAAGGAAAGAGGAACTTCCTGAAGGTAAACTGTCTCATCTGGGATAGGCATCTCACAGAGGTATTGTTATTCACCCTCTGGAGCTAACTGTCTCTTCATTGAGGATGCAGCCACACTTAATGCCTGACTTTTAGTTAGAAAAGTTAGACTTGAGTCCTCCCTTTACTGCCTTTTTTTCTGAGAAACTGCTGCTCCTTCTGATATTTGCTGTGATGCCTTATCAAAGTGTCTGCAATCAGTTTCTCTAAATATCTCCAATAGGCTCTATTCTATTAAGAGAGGTGTTGACTAATGGCCACAGCCCCAGAATATAATGTCCTTCCTGAACCCTGACACAGCTGTCATCATCTTTTCTTGCTTTTTAGCAGCTTTCTTCATGACTCCACTTTCCCATTGCCTTTTACTGCCCAGTTTCTAACACAACCAGTACTATGGTGCTGGTATATGATATTAGTTTAAGTCTCATATTTCTAGACAAGTATCATGCACATAGAAGCATTAAGACTAAATATTTTATAATAAAATACCACTACTATTATTAGTAGTATATAATAAGCAATAATGTATTTATATTATTTAATATTATACTACATTATAAAGAAGACTGTAAACTCTTATAGCCTAATAAGTGCAATAAAGTAAAATTTAGAGAATCTAAAACTGGTTTCAAATTTTGTAAGCACTTAAGTCTCAGCTCTGCAACCTGAATTACTACTAGTGCAGTCCTCCAACTTACTCTTATGAAGGACCATCAAAGGACATTTGTATCATGGGACTTTTTACAAAGGCAAGCAGTGATAGGTGTCCTGGTTTCAGCCCAGGCTAGAGTTAATTTCTTCTCAGTAGCTATTGCAGGGCTGTGCTTTGGATTTGGAATGAGAATGGTGCTGGTAACACACTGATGTTTTGGTTTTTAGCTAAGTCCAGTTAATCCGTAGTCAGGGACATTTTTTTCCTTGCCTCCATGCTCTACCAGTGAGGAAGTTCACAAAAGAAACTGGGAGGGAGCATAGCAGGGATTGACCAAAGAGATATTTCATATCACAGAACATCATGCCCAGTATATAAACTGGGAGGATTTAAATGGAAGGGCATCTGATCTGGGTTTGGGAATGAGGGATCTGGCTCTGTTCAGTGGGTGAAGAGCAATTGTATTGTGCAGCACTTGCTCTGTTATCATTATTATTATTATTAACCATTTTTACAATGTTTTACTTAGTTTTCAATTATTAAACTGTTCTTGTCTCAACCCACAAATTTTACTTTGATTCTCCTCCTCATTCCAGTGGTGGGTAGGAGGAGTAAGGGGGGAGTTGAGCAAGCAGCTGCCAGGTTTAATTTCCATTTGGGCTTAAACCATGGCAATAGGATGAGGGCAAATGGCTTCATGCTGGAAAAGGGCTGGTTTAGATATATGGAGGAAATTTGTCTGATGTGGGTGGTAGGACACTGGCACAGGTTGTTCAGGGAAGTTGTGGCTGACCCATTCCTGAAGTGTCTGAGGCCATGCCATCCAGTAACATTTTCATATGTATATCAGGAAGGTGAAACCAATGCAATAGAAAGCCTGGAGGAGCTCTCAGCACTCATGTTACCTCCTCTGACCTGTGTAAGGTGACAGACTGATTGCTGCAGTCAGCTTGAACTCTGAGTTAGCTGGATATCAAATTGCAGATTCTCTTACACAAAGAACTCCTCCTTGACATTTTCTTGTGCTCTGGTTCATGCCTGGGCTTTTCTTTCTACAGAAGAAAATTATGATAGCCTGAGTCTTCTAGGAAAATTAAATAAACTAGTGCTTGAGTATGGCACTAGATTTTTTTTTTTATAACTTAAACACTTTTGGTCAAATTAATATTTCAAATATATTTTGCTTAAATGCCAGTTGTTAGTCTTGCTGGTGATCAAGCCCTGGGAGAAGAAGGGGGGACTCAAACAGCACTAATATTTATCAGTCACCTAAAGGGATCTTTCACAATTTAAATGATTCAAGATATGTCAGTGTAATATTAGAGCAATAGAGTACTCTGTGACTTTCTGTTGCTTGCCAAATATAGGTATACAAGGAAGTAAAAAAGAAAAAAAATGTATTTGGGTCTCAAATGAAACTTTGCAGAAGTCCAAGCCATTTGTGACGTCAGAACACTTCAGCTCTGAAATATGGTGAGATACAGACCTGAGTAAACATTTTGACCTTCAAGATCCTTTTCCAGTGAAAAGATTGTGTTAGGTGAGGTTGTGAGTCAGCATACTGACTTGTAAATTGCTCATTTGAGAGTGGGACTCTGTCTCCCAAAAAAAAACTTATAGAAAAATACTTTTTTTTTTCCCCCCTCTGGAGTTTTTATTTTATTAAAAATATATAAAAAATACATTGGGATCCAGATTACTTGGAATTTTCTCTCTGTTCCATTAAATTCAAATTACTTTTAGTTGAAATTAGGGGATTTTAAAAATATTTTTTAATCTCACTGGAGAAGAGAAACTATCCAAAAGACTTGAGATAAATCTGTGTTTTTTTTGTTATTTTTTCATAAAGCTTGTGCCATGCCAGATTTACAATGCTAGCTCCTACAAACTAGCAAATTGTGCTTTTGTGTCCCAACATGTGTGATGTAGCTGATGATATAGACAGAGTGGTGCTTTTGAGAGAGCTTGAATTATGAGAGGATTGAGATGAGGAGCTTCTTCATCAGCTCCACGTGATGGCAAGAGAGAGAGGAACATGTTTGACCACGGTTACCTGAAGCAGCAGGGAAAAGAGATATTATATCTAGTAAAATGGCTCCCATTTTCCAATCTTTGGGGAAATTTGTAGTTTGTTTTTACTACCTAAACTCCTTCTGTTTAAGTAAACTAGAATAAGTGGCACTAAAATGACAAGACCTGCTCTCATCCTGTTAGTCAGAGCTGTAGGAAATATTAGAAGATGCTGTCCCTGACCCAGAAGGAGATGTGAGCTGGCCAGGCAGGATGTAAAAGCCCTGCTCACTGATCTCTCCACATGCTGATGAGCTGCAGACCTGGGCTTTGTTTTCAAGAAGTAAAAGGTGTCTGTTTCTTCCCTGATTCCTAGCAAGGGTGGGCACTGTACTTGCACTCTGCCCCTCCTGCATCTCTGGTGGTACAGCAAAAAGAGGGGAGAACATGGAAAAAAGGACCAGAGGTAAAGCAGTTACAAATTTATGTGCAGCCTAAACAAGGGTGAGAAAGTTTAATATGGTTATCAATTGTTATTGTTTTATGAAAAATACAAATCTCTACTCAAAGCCGCAGAGACAAAGAAATCTGGAGTGACAAGAGTTGGGCAATTAATTTCTTCCATCAGAAGCAGGGTGCTGCTCTCTGTCAGCAGCTGACAGTTTTGGCTCAATGAAGCTGTAATTTGGTGTGGAGGATGCCAGGCAGGGAAGGGACAGATGGATGGTCAGTGCAGTGGGTGAGGCATAGGGGCTCAGCTCAAGCCTTTGGTGTGGTACCTTGAAGGGGGACGGGAGAAGTGGGAGGACAAGAGCTGGAGAAGGTTATGGGGGTGTACTTCCTTTAATTCACCAGGATCTGCTGTTTGTGTGACCTCTCTGCTGGCAAAGAATTTTGTGACAATTATTTCTTTCTGACTTTTCTTTTTCCCCTCACAGCACTGGTGATGGTCCTGAATAGCACAAGTGTCAGCTGGAGTGCCCGCATTCAGATGTTCCTTACCTTTTGCAAGCTTGTAGCAATTCTGATAATTATAGTCCCTGGAGTTATCCAGCTAATTAAAGGTATGAAATGAAAGGTAAATGCTTTTAAAGAGCTTTTATCTTTACCTTCCCCAGTCTTTCCCCACTTGCCTCCACCACATAATGCTTACAGCAGCAAAATCTCTTAATTAGTCTGTGCTTGCTTAACTGAGGCTCTGTACTGTCATGTCATTGATAAGAAGTGGAACTACACTGGGATGAACTGGCATTTCCTTCAGCATGCCAATGAGACTATCCCAATCAGACTGGCTTTTCAAAGGAGCAAATGGACTGCTCTTGTCTGTAATGTGTCTTTGGCCTGAGCTTTGTGAAAGGGGTGGGATGGGATTTAAAGACAGCTGTGCACACACCTAGGCCAGGCAGGATGTCTGCTCTAACTGTGCTAGTCCCTAGCCATGGCACATGTGTGTGGTGGCAGAGGGGCTCACAATTCACAGCAGCACAAAATCACATGGTGGTTTGGGTTGGAAGGGACCTTAAAGATCATCTAGTTCAAACCCTCTGCCATGGGCAGAGATATCTTCCACTGGGCCATGTTTCTCAAAGGCCCATCCAACGCCTTGAGCACTTTCAGAGCATCCTGGACAGCTTCTCTGGACAATTTGTGCCTCATCACTGTCACAGGGAAGAATTTTTCCTAATATGTAATCTAAATATGCCATTTCCCCTTGTCCTGTCTCTACATGCCCTTGTAAAGGCACTCTTCTCACTGACAGATGCTCAGCTACCTGTAGATTTTTCCATTCCAGCCCTCTGAGCAGCAGGTGTGGGATGGTGACAAGCCCCAGGTCACCCTCCTTACAGCAGCCACACAGAGCATAAGTAGCCTTTCAGCCTGTGGGGAAGAGTAGGGAGCACTCCTGAATGTATTGGTGGCAGATTTTTATCTAACAAAAACTGTCACAGTTTTTGGCTATGTCCCAGGGGACGCTCTTTTTTTTTCTGCTGTTCACAAACCCTCCTACCCAAGTGAAGAGCACAGTGTTAGCCTGTGCAGTGAGCTCAGTGTCTCAGGGACAGGTGGCTCTCTGTGGTCAATATAGACTCTGAAATAAAAACTTTCCTGTGTAGCACACTGCTGATTCACTATTTTTGTTTTCTTGTTTTTCACTTTCTTTCTGGCACTTGGCAAAGCTGTTTCCTGTTGCACATGACACATGAAATGTGTAAAATTCCTCTCTGTTCCCATCTGCCCCACTTCTCCTAGACCTTTGGAGCAGGTCAAACCCAGGTTTGCTTGGGGGTTCTTGCTCTGCTGGTGTCCCTGATTCTCCACTGGGCACCTTTCTCTGGCCACAGCTTCTCCCTTAACCAAAAAGCCTCTGCTTCAGTGGGAATTTTGACTGAGGGCTTAGTAAAAACAGAATAAAGGGTAGAGGATTTAACTAATTGCTAATTTAACTCAGTTAATTAAGTCTCTTCCTGCTCTGCATCTGTGGAGGATCATTGCTTCTCAGGAAATTTGGGATATGGTGGGGACATCTTGCAAACCATAAAGCACTTTGTGAATGAATAAGAGCATAACAAAATTCCTGCATATTTTCATTTATAGATATGTAGATAATTCTTCCTTGATGTAATATTAATACAGTGTTGATTATCATGGTAGGGAGTTACTAAACTCATTTTTCAATGGTAAAAATGTTTAAAATTTTGGGTTTATTTATCTTATAAATGTTGCTTCTGAATGAAATGACAACAAAATTCCTTCTGATTCAAATGTTGAACAAGTGAAATTTTCCACATCAAAAACTACTGAGCTCATTCTGCTCTTTCATATTGATGTAAGTCACTGCTGGAAATGACAGAGCAGTGAGTGTTATCAAGCTCAGAATGCTTTGAAACAAACTAATAGGCCAAATTCTCCTATTGCATGAATACAGAAGCCACAAAGCCTTTTACAATTGCTGGCAGAGTATGGCTGCAATGGTTGGGCCAGAATTTAAGGTCAAGGGCAGAACTTGATATCGGTGAACTGTTGGGTGATTAAATGTTCCATGATGTGTTATATTTATTTTTTTTTAAGTAGTTATGACCAAAGTGCCTATTTTTCAACTTTTTTTTTTTGGTTGATTTTGCAGGAGAAACACAGCACTTTAAAAATGCCTTTGCAGGGAATGATGCCAGTGTTATGGGATTACCACTTGCTTTCTATTCAGGAATGTATGCCTATTCAGGCTGGTAAGTGGATGAAACTTGCACATATTTTTCTTGAAAACAAACACTAATATGTTATAACAAAGACATTTATTTGTATGAAGCAATGAGTATCACATTCTACATCTTTTGCCAAGCTACATCATACAGCTAGGGTAGTTCTCACCACTGTTCCATATGCTCAGTGGTCATTGTGCAAGCAGCTCTGCAAAGGAAGGATTTTTCTTTTTCAGTATACAATATATAAACACACACTGACCACCAAAATAATCACACCACAAGAAAGGAATAGTCTTCATTTTTCATTAAATATTTTAATAAAAGTATAAAAGGACTAATGAAGCTTAAATTTTTTTTAAGAAGTCAGTAATTATTTAAAAAACAAATCTATGATTCTGTTACAAAGTTGTGTGGCCCTTAGCTTTGCTTTGTAATAGCAGTATTCGACAAGTAAGAGTCAATGAGATTGGTATGGAGCAGGAAACAGAATAAAAATCTCAAGATTTTATACCTCTTGCTCTGAGAGATTTGGACCATACATAAAAGTGCAAATGGCTTCCACAAAAATCAAGTGTGAGCAAAGGTATGAGACTTTACCTTCAGGTATCCTGCTTAGAACTTTCAAATTCTTTCTCTTCCCCCTCCAAAGTACACAGCAGCTGGTTTGAAAGGTGCTGCTGCTTCTTGAATCTGCCTTTACAATTTATTCATGCTCGTGAGGGCTCACATTGTGCAGTGCCAAAGGGTTTCTGCAGCAGCAGCAGCGTGGGGGGAAGAAAGCAGAGCACAGAGCACAGAGTGGGCTTTTTTTGAGATAGCTTTGTCTGCAGCCCTTCCCTTGGCTCCCCACAGCCTCACAGGCAGCCAAGGTCTTTACCTTGCATGAAAAGTGAGGGCTGCAAGATAAGGGCTTTATTTATTTAATTTGGAGGGACAATGGGCTGAGCATTGGCGTTCTCTGCCCATCTCCAACTCCCTGGTTGCAGGAGCATTATAAATCTGCACACTGAAGCATGAACAGAACTTTATATATTAAATGGCAGTGGGGGGAAGAAGCCCAAGAGAGTCCAAAGCCTTTATCTGGGGATAGATATGTAAGAAAAGAGCCTGGCATTTTGAAGCCTCAAAGAAATGGAATTGATTATGTGGACAATCTCTGCTTTCTTCCCCCTCTCTCCTGTAACTGCCTCTGTCTATCATATCCATACGTGTGATGGTTTCTCACTTTTTGAATATTAACTGAAGTTTTTGTATGAAAGCAATTTTAAAAGCTCTTTAATATTATTCAGTTTCTTTCCTGCAAAATGGTTCATCAAAAATACTGTTATTCTGTTGCTTCTTTCCCATTTTTCACACAATTATTTAAAGCCTTACAATAATTATTTTTTTCCCTCTTTACACCTTCTGACTTTTATTTCGAGTTCCTTATTTGCCACTTATAAAAGAAATTAGCAGGAAAAAGACCCAATTTGGCTAGTGGTTCTTCCCAGCTGTCTATTTTTCTTTGTCATCAGCTAAAATTCATCACCTGAGAGCGTGGAGGAGCAGACCATTAAGCGGAGTGGCAATATCCTTGCACTATCAGTTTCATGGGGCTAAATCAATAAAATGAGCTGAATATGAAGGAGTGTTGCAAGTGTTGATGTGTCCTGGGATGCAGGCAGAATTTTATGCTCACAAGGCTGTTAACTTTGAATGATACAGCTTTGAAAAAGAAAAGCAGTATCTCTTCTGTGTGTGGGTTCATCCTGTCAAGAGCAAGTGTAGACTATTGAGTATGCAGAATTCTGGTTGAAAAAGGACAAGTGGAGAAAACAATGCAAGGAAACATGTCTTGGCATCAATAAAAGGACTGAGGCTGGGCTATCATAGAATGGTTTGGGTTGAAAGGCACCTTAAAGATCATTTTGTTCCAACCCCTCTGCCAAGGGTAGGGATAGCTCCCACTAGACCAGGTTGCTCAAAGCCCCATCCAACCTGGCCTTGTACACTTCCAGGTATGGGGCATCCACAGCTTGGATAACCAGTTCCAGTGCTCCACCACCCTCTCTGTAAAGACTTTCCTCCATTTATCTAACCAGAATCTTCTTCTGTGCTCTATGCACTAGAAAGTTTAAAAACAAGCACTGATGTTTTTGCATAAGCTGACAAAGAATTTAATGCTCAGTCACAAAATCACTATTTTTAAAAAGCCATGAGCCACTTGTTCTGCTACCTCAGCTTTGCTCCAAGACTTGTGATGGGGCCAAGCTCCAGACTTTCTGCCAGATCAGTTCCCAGTGTTCTGTTCACTGCAGCACTGTGGCTCAGGTGCCATTTGTCTCCCTGCACAAGTGCAGAGGGCCAGCATAGGCTCTGTATTGACTGCTCTGTTTAATTAGACAAGATCTGACTCTGGGCCTGTCTCTGAGCCAGGCACAATTGTTATCCAGTCAGGCACAGCCCTAGTGCTAATAAATGTAGAACAGAGGGTTCAGCAACCCTGAGGCTCATGGTTGCTTTGTATGCAGGGCTGTGCCTGGTGAGCAGTTCCTATGAATTCCCATACAGAGCTGTCTCTTGAATGCTGCTGGAATATGATCAGAGTGCAACCTGTACTGGAGGTTGTGCAAGAGCAGGCAGGGCTAGAAGCCTGTGTTTAAGTTCCTATACCACAAAATACTGTGAAAGTTCTTAGTTTAGGAGGGGTTTTTCTAAGGCTTCAGTTATTTGTATGGTTAAGAAGCCCTTGCTGAGTACTCTGATGAGACTTTTTGCCAATATAACCTGAACCTATAAAAGGCAACAAGCACAAATGGAATATGAAGCTTGAAGGGTGCATGTGTGTGTACGTATAGAATTTGGGTAAACTATTAACTGCATAGTATGCCAGGGGAAAAAAATAACTTAATTACACACTGATTTTATACTGTTACTGTCTTTTTCTTTTCCTACTTTGCTGTCTTTTCTGAGAATTTTCTTCCTGAGTGTGGGGATAAGGGAAGGTTAAATATCACTCTCTCTTTAATCCAATCATGGGCCTGCACAGCCTTCTGTAATTAACAGCAGTGCTTAACTGAAAGCATCTCGATTCTTGGTTTAAGAACTACGGAATAAAAATATAAGAATAAATCTTATAATAAATTTTATAACTCTTTTCTAGGTTTTACCTCAATTTTGTTACCGAAGAAGTGGAAAACCCTGAAAAGTATGTACTACATGTTTTGCTTGACTTTTGAATAATGGTGGTGAAATTTAAAATGTTATAAAATTAGTGATCTTCAAAAGTTCTGTATGCTGGTCAAGCTGCTTGCCTTCCAGCAGATCTGGTGTCTATTTGAATTGCAACTGCTTGAAGATTTGCTATTTTTGGTCTGTTGTGACCTCGTTATGTATTCTGCTTTTATCTGCACAGAAAGCAGAAAATTAAGTAGATCTCTAGGGCTCCAGTTCTCCTCCTCAGGATACAAGTAACTACCAGGGGCTCCTTTCAGTGGAAGTTACTGATATCCTGCCAGGGAAATCTTGCCCAAGAAACTTACCTGCTGCAATATTTGTCAGTTTTGCTGTGTTTAAATATTAATCAAATACTTAGTTCTACTTGTTTTAGATGTCTCAGAAATGCAGGATCTTGAATACACATCACACAGCGTCCAATCTAATTAAACTGGACAGGGGATATGGGTTGGAGCCTGTTTCCAACCAGAGATGAATATTCTGACATCACCTGCCTGTAAAACATGGAAAGAAAAGTTATCCTGTTAGGGAGAGTTTGATTTGTCCCATCTATTTTAGTAGATTTGTTTTGGTACCTGAAGCCAGTAATAAAAAGCTACTTATGTTTTGCAAAAGTTAGAGAAAATGAGTTTTCAGATCATTTTTCTTTGAGGAAAAGAAATTATTTACATGATGAAGAAATTAATGGCTAAATATAATTTTCTTAGGTTTTTAAAATAAGATAACTGGCTGGGTACCAAATTACTTATTGTTTTAAAAGGACACCCAGCACTGTACACTCAGATAATATGAATCTGAGATATATAGAGGAAGAAAACCCCAAGCCATTGATTGGGAACATGCAGAAGGGTTTTGTTGGTTTCTTTGGTATCTGAACCAAACCTGGTGCTGTTTCAGAGGCCTGAAAATCCTTGTAAGGAAATGGATGATAAAATATGAGGCTGGTAGAAAGACTGGCAGATTTCCATTGTCTCAGTGACTTTGAGCTGTGTTGTGTGTTAGTGGGCTCTTTGATGTGATCAGGATATGTACAGCGAGAATTGTGTGACAGGAATCCAGGAGCAGGTGGAAAACACTGCATTAATATTTATGAGTAATCATTATGACAGATACCTCTGCACAAATGGGTTTTTCACTGGTAATCTTCAGTTCTGATAAAACACCACTTTAGGAGCTGTGGTTTAGTAAAACATGACTCTGGATGTATTGAAAATGTGCAGGTGTGGCACTTGGGGACACTTGGGTTTAGTGGTGGACTTGGCAGTGCTGGGTTAATGGTTGGACTCAATGGTCTTGCAGGCCTTTTCAAACCTGGAGGCTTCTGTGCTCCTAAGTCACTTGTGTCAGTGGAGAGCAGCTGGCTAAAGATTCCCAGGCCTGGGACACACATGAACTCAACTGGATGATCCAGGGTTTAACTACCAAGGATCTGTGCTATTTATAAAATCATGAGAGGCAGATATTAAAACCAAAAGACAACCTACATATTTTTTTACTTTTGAAAAATTGTTGTATTACAGATTGATTTTAAATGTGAAACTAAATGTAGGAGTGAAGGGATTCTGGTCCAGGATATCTACTATTTCAGGAAATTCTAGGGAGATAGGTTAGGAGTCAGAGTCTTGGTGGTGTGATTAAATTCAGCTAGAGCAATATAATTTGTAAATTATCATGTGATTGCCATCAATACTGTGTGATCTTTTTAAATGTGCAGATGCCCTTTGTGACTTTTCATATATTTCTGTGTCTCTGCAATTCTTTTAAGTAGAATTCTTGGTAATTTTCATTATAGCTATTTTGATATATGTCGAGTTTTTGTGATTTGAGTCAGAGGAGTGCCTATTTTTGAATATTTTGCTCTCTGCTGCATAGGACCTTGATATATCTTAGCTAAGAGAAGTGGTGTTGGTTCAATTCTGATGTTTTTCTTTCCATTGCAGCTAGGATATGAGGGAAGAAGACTGTCTTTTCCCATCTTAGGAGAGCTTTTCTGTTCTCCAGGTTATCCTTGGAGAACTGCTGAAGTTAATTTGTACTGCCACTGAGGATGTAGTACTGGAGGGCAAACCACATAACCTGGCTGGTTTAGTGTATTCCAGGATGGCACTGGAAAAAAAGACAGCTCGATATTACATGTGCAATGTTATCACAAGGCTCTTAAAGCTTCCCTTCATCACTCTTCCTCTTGAGGCTGCACTTTGAGAGGATGAGTAGATGCCCAGTTTTTACAATCTCTATGCAAAGATATAATATAGAATAGAAGAGAGCAGGATTTTAAAAATTGCTGAATAAATTGCAGGTGATGGTGGAGCAAATGGATTGTTACTGTCTGTGCCGACAGAGACCTCTGCACCACCTGTAAATGGGGATTCTGGACTCTCTTGAGCTGAAATAAGCAATTAAATAAAACATTTGGAACACATTTTTTATCTGGTTTCCACTTGTGAATGGCTCTTTTGGAAAGATGTCCTGAACCAAGGCTTGCTCCACCATTTTTCCCAAAGCTTCAGGGCAATGGAATAGTGTGGATTCATCTCAGTGGCAACTGTCTCAGCTCCCACGAAATCCAGTGCAAATGATAGATGAGCCACTAATTGTTCTGCTGTTGTAGGGGGCTTGGAGCTACAATTTTAAGGTCCCTCCCAACCCAAATTATTCTGTGATTCTACTGTATTGTACATCTATGTAGATATGATGTAGCTGATTTTAAAAAAAGAAGAGGAAAGTACAGGCTTGAACCACTTAGAGCTTGTAACAGCTCCAGG
Organism: Sturnus vulgaris; assembly: GCF_052056855.1. Classification (NCBI taxonomy): domain Eukaryota; kingdom Metazoa; phylum Chordata; class Aves; order Passeriformes; family Sturnidae; genus Sturnus; species Sturnus vulgaris. The sequence continues at coordinate 65,295,654 of NC_142246.1, forward strand.
TGTGCAATTTGTAATGTTTGTCAATGGTTAGGATGGATGTAAATTACTTACAGCAAAAGAGGTGAGCACAGTGAAGTCTTCTGCCCTGCACCTGCCAAAGTAAATATTTGCCTGAGAATCAGTCACAGTTGTGCATTTCCAGGTGTGAGACAGCTCTGGAAGTAACTGAGGTGAATGATCAGCTCTATCCCCATGAGAACCAGCAGGCTGCAAAACTCTAGTGAATGTTCTAAGGGGATGTGCCAGATTTACAGCAGAGGGATGGGCAGGAATTCTCTAGCAGAGAGTGAGGATGGGGCTTTGAGCAGCCTGGTCTAGTGGAAGGTGATCCTACCTATGGCAACAAGATGATCTTTAAGGTCCTTTCCAACCCAAGATATTCTGTGCAGGTGGGCCCTAGAATATATCCTGAGATGCATAGGAAGGCAGAAGTATCTGCTATTAGACATTAAATTTCCTAGACAGAGATTGCATTTCTTTCTGTGGTGTGTGGCACCAGGAAAACCTATGGGGGAGTATGGCACGTGTCATTGGGAGTGCAGGAGAGAGGCAGGGAAAGGGGGATGCTTGTGCTTTTGCCCAGTCCCCTTTGTGCTGTTTGCAGAGGCAGGAAGGGCTTTGGAGGCTGTGGGAATCTGTGGAGGTGCAGCTGCCTGCCCAGGTGCAGTAAATTCCACTCTGAGGTCTATAAGTAGGGGAAATACTCTGGATCTTAGGCACTGGGGTGCCAAGGCAATATGAAACCTAGAGAGGGAGAGCAGGAATTAGCAAAGCAGGGAGCAAGAGCCCTTTACATTACAGAAGGGAGAGCAGAAAGACTTAAAATAACCTCTCAAAGAGAATGTCATTGCTTTTTGAACAGAGTTTTAGAAGTAGTGTTGAATTCTCACTTTGGAAATGCCACTGTCCCCTCTTTTGTGTAAGGACATTATTATAACCCCAATTATAAGATGTAGAAGTAGCTGTTTCTGTGTCTCGCTAAACCCCCTTTTGATGTCTCATTTTTAAGCCTGAACTCATTTCTTTATTCCTCTTTGTTCAAGCCAGCTATTAGTAGGTCCTGAAGAAACACAAAGTTAATGTTTATTTTAGAAGGAGCTGTGGTTGCAGTGCCAATGTACAATTTTTTAAAATAGCCTGAAATAATTTTATTAGCAAGAATATGTGGAACAACATTAAAGTGCGACAGCAAATTTCTTTTCCTTTTTATGAAAATTATGCTTTGCATGTACAGGTTGGGTCAGTATAAATTGTTGTTTCAAATAAATTACCTAAATAATCCTTGAAGCAGAACTTCACCAAAACAAATTTGTGCAGCTACATCCCATGTAGCTTTATTTTTGATTTTTTTTATGCTATAAGGATCAGTCCCAAACTGAGGTCTTATTGTGTTGCCTTGTTAAATAATAGGTGAATGAAGGAACAGCCAGGTCTCTCAGAGAGTTTGTCACCTGAAAAGTGACAGGAGCCATGTTGTCTGGAGCAGGAAATTTAGAGGATTAGAAATCATGCATGCTGAACTTCCAGACTCATTTCTTGAACATAGCCTTTGATCTCATCTGTATTCTTGAGCACTCACTGTGTACTCTCAAGAAACACGCCAAGTTTATTCAGTCAAGACCCTAAAGGCAGCTCATGCCTGAAGAGCACTTCCCTCTTGCCTTCCCAGGCTGAGCAGAGTCTGGGATCAGTGCTAAAGTTCATCAAGAATTTTGGCAGCTTCCAGATGAGAAGATAACACAGGAGAGTCTTCACATCACAGCAGCATCTTCAGAGCCTTGTCAAAGCCAGAGGCAGGTTGTGTCAAAAAGAGAATCCCACTTTAACAAAATTGTGCTCCATCCTCACTATGAGTAGATGACTGGCCTGAATGCTTCAAGTTGTGAAGATTAGCCTTGTGTTGTAAGATAGAGAAAATAATATTTCACTTTAAGGAGAGGGAAACTTGGACTCAAATTCCTTACTGACTTGAAGGCAGTCTGTTGTCAAGTGACAGTTTGAGAGAGATGTTAATTTATAGCCCTTGTTTTACTAAATAATTTTATTTCTTTGGCACTGCAGATTTTTGTTGGTGTTGTTGAACTTAGAAATATTTTTCATTTAGTGGAAAAAAAAGAGAATTTCAAAGGATGTGTAGTCTGAAAGTATTTTACAGTATAGATTACTTTGCAGTTGCAGTTAAGTACAGCTGCCATTTGGCATAATAATTCCTTTTTTTCTCTCTCTTTTTTTTTTTTCATTTCTTGCCCCTCACCTCCTTTATTGAACCATTTCATTTGCAAATATTTCATTTCTGTTTGTAAAATAACTTTGGTCCAGCCCAGGCAATCTATCATTGTTTAAAAAGTTACACAGTGCAAAGAACATATTATTGAGATGTATAGTGTTTATAAGTGTGGTCTCAGATTGATAAATCATGTCTTGTGCTGTTGAAAAACCACAAAATGAATTGCTTTGCTCTGACCTTGGGGTCTGAGATCAGTCAGTTTGTCTATTAGATTTTTCCAGTGTTCTTCTCACTTCATTTATTCCTGTTTTTCCAAAGCACCAAGCAACAGTAGCTGTATAGCAAGTCAGCAGAGCTTGATATCTTCAGACATTTCGTAAAATCAGGATATCAAAATGTTTGATATAATCTATTTTTATACTGTTATAATGTGAATGTCGTGTCTAGCTAATGTGTGCCACCCATTCATTCTAATTATAGAGTCTATGAGGACTGAGTGAGAGAAATAAAGTATTAAGGGTGTTTTCTTCAGGCTATCTGAGCATTATAGGGATGCAGATGGATGGGAGGGGAATGGGGGCTAGGATGCTACAACTCTTCCAGCTCCCTTTTTATTCATAGCCATCTGATTTTTGCTGCTTCACGTTAAAATGCAGCCCCCTACCAAAGTCAGTCAGAAGCTTGAATTGCACTCATTGTTGCTCATTGTCAATCTAGCCACTGATTGGGGATCAGATTCACAGCAATCAAAAAAGTAAAACATGTTTTCAGTGTTAATTGAGAGGATGCAAGTCTTTGATATTTCTGCCTCTCTCCTTCTTCCTTTTTTTTTTGTTATTTTGTAATTTAATGACAAGATTTATGCTGAAGAGGAGTATTAATATCAGTACTCTTAAACACTAGGAAGGTTTATCTGCCTGGAGTTTGAAATCTTTCTTGTGTCATTATATTCTACTTATTCCTAAAAGATACATTTGACTCCAATTCATTTTCTTCATGTCAGGCTACAGTGACAAATATTCAGTGCAGAAGTTATAGGATTACATTGTGATATTTTACCTGAAGATAATCAAAGGAGACAAATGCTAATCTTTCCAGTATTTTGTAAAGCCCATTTGCTCATGTGAATTCATCAAATCACCTTAAAGGGAAAACCAGGTCAGTCAAGTGAGCATTTGCATTTTTCCCTCTATATATTATTTGTGTCTTGCTTTTTTTTTTTTTGCAGTTGAATACTTATTCTTCATCATAGAATGAGGATGTTCTAATTAGCCTCCCCACAGCTATTTTTATGTCTCCTTAATAGAAGTTTATACTTTCTAATTTTGACTGTATCTAACAGCATTACAGTCTGCTTAAATTCTTTCAATCGTCTGGGAGGCATCTCAGATGAGGTGTCCAAACCTGGTGAATTCAACAATTTCTACAGTTTATTTCTGACCTCTGTAAGTGATAAAATCATGTTTTCAGATCTATACAATCCTTTAATGGGGAACTGAATCTGCCAAAAAAAGAAAACAAATTAATTTACTAGCTCAAATGTACTTTCATGAAACCAAGCATGGGTTTTGCTATTTGTAAAATGTATGTAAAACATTTAATTAAGAATGTAATTCAGTAGTATTTGTGTGTGTTTGAGAGGGACAAATAGACAATTATTAGATCTCAGGGGAGTTGACTCACCAGCATGAGATTGAAAATGATCTTTCCTTTGCTTTTGCTTTCTTGCTAACCTAATTAGCTCCGTAGTATTTGCATGACTCAAATCTTCAGCTCATTAATTGTTTCTTTTAGAAAATACTAATAATTCATTTCTGAAACAAAGTATTTCAGTCTTGGATGCATGTTTTTAATTCAGATTTCTGAAATCTCAGTATGGGAACTAACTTATTTCCCTTCATAAATCTATTTTATTCTTTTTAGTTGAAGGATGCCACTCTTGCTGGAAGTTGGAAATTCTCTTACGAGCGGGAATCGAATATTCTGATTGCTTTGCCTTTATTTATAGTCTTTTTTCACTCCTAGTTTGGGAGATTTTAGACCAGGCTTCTCAGAGCCCCATCCAACCCAGCCTTAAACTCTCCTGAGTTCTGGCTCCAACTTTTCCTCTCTTCACTCTTTACTAGTTGGAAACCAAACTAGTGGCAGATCCCAAGTGAGAATTACAATTTAATAGGAAAATTAAGATAAAGGCAATAATACAGAAACACTGGCTTAACCTGACGGAGTCAGAATACAACCTGACACCGTGTTGGCCAGGGTGTTGGTAGCAGTCTGATTAAATGGTGGCTGCATCCTCTTGGAGTGATGGATGTGACTCTGTTGAAGCAGTGATCCTGTAGAAGGGTCTGGTCTTCCTCTGAAGGTCCAGAGGTGGTTATGGACTCTTGTCCTCTGGGAATTCAGTGGATAAGGCTGCTTGTGATGTTCCAAATCTCAGGTTATATCCAGGTAGGAACGTTTGTCTCCTGTCCCTGCATGGAGCATCTCCCAATGGGATGGTGTAATTTTGTCAGCTATGCAGTGGGACTCAATGGCCTATTAACAGAAAATATCCCCTGGAGGGAGGATGGCTCATGGAAGAGATAAAGAACACTGCCCCACCCGGTTTTAACAACTGGTTATAGAATACATACTTTTGGTTACATCTTACATTTTTATCTAAAACAACTCTCCATCCCACCCCTCAGGAGATGTGCCATAAATGCTCTAACTGTGACAATCTGATGGTTCTGCTGACAAAAAATGTGATTGAGTCACATATGATACAGGGAAATTATTCAAGGGTTGCAACTTGCTTGTGAGCCCCAGTTGGGGTCTGTCTGTGATAGGATTTGTTGGGGGTCACTGAATCCACAAAATATTTCCAACCAGAGGAAGAAGTGAAACTGTGATTTTTAGCTGTGTTAGCAGCTTGAGTTAAAAATGTGAAAAGGGTCAGAATGGAACTGGAAGTGGTAACCCAAACTGAAATCCAAATAATTGGTTTCTTTCTTTTTTCATTAACTTCAATTACATAGGACTAGATTTTTGGATTTGATAATGTGGATTATCCTGTAGTCTCGTAGCAATTTCTTTGGCCCTGTAATTTCTGAGAGTTTCAACATAGTAACTACCATCTATAATATAATTGAGGATGCAGATTCAGTCCTTCTGTTCTTGTTTTCCCTATTCTTGGCTGTTGAACACAAATTCCTCCTGCCACACCCGAGTGTCCTCTGCCCCATAGGTGCATTGGGCTGTGCTGTGTCACAAGAGAGGGAATGGAGAGCACAGCTGGAAAGCAGAGTGTGCTGTGCAGTCTGTGTCTGGAGGGGTCCAGATGTATGCAGAAAACACTGCAAATCCCCTGCCTTGTCTTTGACAGATGCACTGTGTGTCTGAGCAGTGCTCTGAATTCACCAGAGCAATAGATGCAGGCAGCAGAGGGTCTGGGAAGATGACTCAGTGCATGAATTCGCCTGTCATCAGGCTGATCACAGGCAGCAAAGGCTTCAGCAGCAGGGACAGCCAAAGGGCTGCAGATTTCATTGGGCACTATTCCTCTTCCTTTCCTCTGAGACAGGCAGAGGCAGCCACTGTGTGTGCCTGCTGCTCTCCAGAGGCTGCATGTTTTCCCTCATACATCTAGTTAGGGACTGACCTAATGGATGCTGTTACATTCTACAATGTTCAGGGATGTGTACGTGACACACATTCAGCATATCAGATATTTTTATTTACTTTTCCTTTCCCTGTGTACTTGCTTTTTTCTCCCACTCCATTTTTTTTGGTGTTTATATCAGTGCTGAGTCCTGTGGTGAAATTCTACACATGAGAGAGATGACCCTGGGGTGCTGTATCTTTGTCATTGGCAGCTGCCTTCTAAACCTCAATTTAGCACTTGAATTGGTTCAGCTGCCTTCAGGTCTTTCTATTTCCTACTTCCACTTCATTATCTATTTTATGTAAAAAAAAAAAAATAAAAAACCACAAAACTGATGTTCTGTTTAGAAATTGACTGCAATGAAGAGCTACCTGTGGCAGGGTTTAAACTGATATGCCAGTCAATATGTGTAAATTAGAAAAGAGACTGATGTAATCTATTGTGTCTGTAAAGATTTCAAAGATGTACCTTGATCATTAATTAAGACAATAAGGATGTCTCATAAAACTGCAGTTGAGAAGACTAATAATTCACTATCGAATGAAGCAAGGCAAGGTGACTTGTATAATTGCCTGTTCTAACATTTATATTCCTTGTATAAAATACTCCTACTCACATAAAAGTCGAGCTGAAGGCCATGGAAATATTCAGGACTAGGCAATGCAGTTTTCATACCTAAACTTTGAGGGTACACTAAAGAAACACAGCAGTTGTCTTTCTCTATGTATTCGTTTGATTTTTATAGATTGAATTATTATTTCATACAGTTAACTTATAGCACACATCTGGCATGGGTGTTGGAGAAGAGTGAGTGGGAAAATGGCAGAATAAAAATGAGTGCTATAGATGCAAGGTTAGATACAGTATTGCTGTGCTGGGTTTTTTCTGTGGAAATGTGTGTTGAAATTAATAGTGCCACCTCTGCCCTTTTCCCCCTAATTGCCTGACGTAGAATCTAACTCCTTTTATGTCTCAAAAATGTAATAAGGATACCACCAAGACATTAGTCCGAAATCAGGAAGGGAGTCAGCTACCTGAAAAATCAAATCTATTCAGCAAACATGAGGTGGAGGATGGAAGGAAAAAGATGAATTGCAAGGGCAGTACCAGGACATGGTATATAGCATATATATATATATATATATATATATAGTTAGTAGTGGTTCTGTTCTGTGTGTGCTGCTGGGAGGGAGGATGGTAAAGCAGAGTGGGAATGCTGCCTGGGGGATTGTCCCCCTCTAAGGCAGCATCTACATTAAGGCAACATTTCTGAAACCATTGCTTTGGTATATTTGTTTCTGTTTATGTAGACTCTATGGCTTAAGATAAAAGAACCAACTTGAAATGAAAATGGCTGGATAAATTCCTTCACAATTCTGGAGACAACTGAAACTTTTTGAAGATTATTTGTTAGATCTATTTGATAGTTCTAAAAATGCATCATCAGGGCAGGATCCTACTGCTGGAGAGGTGGGTGGGAGAGGTTCCTGCAAGCTCACTGGATCAGTGCAAATGCCTGGGCTGCTGTGATGTACATCCTTATTTCTTTTTTTATCTGGGGCCAGTGGAGAAAGAGGGTCTGGACTAATCTCTTCTGAGGGGATGAGGGTTGAGCAAAGTGGTCAAGGGGAAGGTGCCCCTGTCCATGGCAGAGGGCTGGAGCTAGGTGGTCTTTAAAGTCCCTTCCAATCAAAACTATTGTATGATTTCAGTCTTTTGTTTTTTGCAAGTGGCTGCTTTTGTTAATTCATCACTGACAATGGAAAATGCCACGGCTGGGTATGGGTGGGGTTTTGCTTACAGTGTACACAGGAGGGGAAAACATCTACATGGAAGAGCCCTCAAACAGGTTTTCCTCTGCCAGGCCAGTGGCATCTCCTATGAGGAAGCAAAGTCCAGGGAGCTCAGCTGGAGCTCCCTGCCCTCCATCCTGCTCCGGAATGCAGAAGGTGTGTCCTGGGTGCCAGGACTGTGGCTGGCTGCTGCAGAGGGTCCTGCAGCCACTCTGGTCCATGGAGATTTGGTGTCTCCAAGGTGTCAGGATGTGACAAGCCCTCCTGCTGGCCCTGTGGCTATGCAGTGTGTGGTGCCACTGCACAGCAGGTTGCTCCTTTCTAGCCCTCGTGGCTCGTTTTGTTTGCCAACGTGATAACCTGCTGAGTGTAAGGTTTGTTTTGTTTCCTGTTGGTGATTTTACCTTTTTTGTTTTTTAAGTCATTTCTGTTTGTTTATGTGAATCATGGTTACTGTGAATCAGCTCTCCTAAGGAAGTAAAACAAATGTTTATCCACAGTCTCTCTGGGTAGCTGGAAAAATTGTAATCTGCTTTACCAGCAGGGTAATGTAATGTAACACAAAACACTGTAACCTTCGAAGTTTCCATTGCCCCGGATTTTCCTTAATTTTCACCAGCTGAAACACATGCAAAACTGTTCTATTTCTGTTTCCATGAGGGACATAGCAGTGCCTGTACAGAAGGGTGACAGTATCCTCTTTATGGGGTACCTGAGCTGCTCAGCAAAATATTCATGGCAGGAATAAAAATCCCTTGCAAGACTGATGTTCTGCTGTAGAGCAGAGTGTATTTTACTGGAGAGATGATGGGTTTCTCAGGGCTGAGCAGCTCTTCTCTTGGCCACACTGAAAGTTCCATTAGACATTTTCATTCCCTTTTGGTGTTTCATAAGCAGGGAGGCCTTACTGAAATTACTGGAAAAGAGATGGGCAACAGTGTATTCAGGGGTAGATAGAAAAAAGAATGAATTCACTAGGGAGACAAATCCAGCTGAAGTGGTTCAGAACAGTCACTGCAGCTGCCCCTCACATCTTGTCTTGGGTCCTAGGGGTGCTGAACTCTTTGTGAAAGCAGTGTGTTTTATAGAACTTCTAGTGTCGGTCTGCATTGTAGGCAAACCTCTCCCAGATTTTCTCCTTCTCATTTTAAAACTGGAACCTGGCTTTGTTTAAGCTCTTATTTCTGTGTTTACCAGCGGCATTAGCTGTTTTGGAGGTGACTCAGAGCACTCACCCTAATGTTTTGGTCTGAGATTTAAATCTGTGTTTCAAATAGCACTGAAATGTCACTGAAAGCCCCAGTCAAGACCATGAAATTCCTTATGAAATTGTTGACCAGCCTTTTCTCATGGGTACTGTCAGTGTTAGGTATAGAAAAAGAGGTCTCAAGCCATTTATCCTGGTGTTTGTGAAAGCAAGGCACCCTGAGTACCCATGGTTAGTTATTTAGGGCAGTGATAGCTACTTCAATTCACAGTGCAATTTTGTGATCTGTACGTGGTGCATCCTCTCCTGGAGCCAGAAGGGGATGACCCTTTTCTGCCACTTTTTATTTCCTTTTCTCTTTAATGCTGAGACTCAAAAATGAGGAAGAGCAGAGTGCCAAGGCAGTGTTAGATAAGCAGAGTGTTATACCAGTGCACGTAGCAGCATCTTGGTTGCCATTAACAGTAAATCTTTTCTTAGAGCACCATTAGGCTGATGCTGGCTGGCACCATGTGACAGAGCTGGTGAGATGACTGTCAGAGAAAGTGAGACAGCATTTCTTACTGGGATAAGATACAAAATCAGAGAATAAAATAAAATACAAACACAGCAATGGGCAATAAAAATTGCAAGAACTCTTTATTGCAGTCATGCACATCAGATTGCAGTTTTATAATGACAAAGAGTCATTAACATGTGCCATGCCACCATGAGTAGTTATTCTTTAGAACAGCATGGTCAAAATTCCAATAGCAAGAGAAGGAATGTTCCACTCAGTTCAGCCAGCACAATAACTAACTCTGGCACAGTCTTTTTGTAGGAAACGTTAAATGGGGTTCTCTTGTCTGATTGTTCATCTTTAATAGGTACTGAGGTTGCTGGCTTGTATTTAAGATATGTCATAGTCATATCAAAATGAGACAATTTGGCTTTGCACATTTTCCCTGTCGATGAGTACGTCCTTTCTTGTGTTACAGCAGAATTTCCATCAGAGGGGCACTGATCTCAGCTAGTGAGTGCTAAGATTGTTATTTCCCTGCACACCCTTCACTGCATGGTGGCTGTTTTATATGAGTGCTTATGGCTGTGCAGATGTTCTGGGAGCAGGTTCTGCTCACTTGCAGTGTAGCTTACATGTCGATATTTGGCTGTGAATATCTTGGAATTTTAAACACATAGCCATAGTGATATTTTATTTATGGAATGACTATTGTTAACTAAGTGACCATTAGGGTTTTTAGTCATTTAAATTACAGTGCAGTCTATATCCATGAAATGTAAGCCAGGAGGATTTATATAAGATTATGAACACTCCAGGGGTGCTGTGAAGTGAATAATCTGCATTTCACAAATTGCAGTGCTGTGGTGTATTATGTCAATCCTCATTCATTTGTAACACTTGCTGTTGAACAAATGCTGTTATTTGCATCTTCACCTTGTCATTATATTTTGTTTATTGTGAAAAAGTGGGCTATATAATAACATTATTTAATTTTTTGAAGTATGATGGAATGGAAAATCCCTTACAAGAATAGTTTTGATATCATAATTTGGAAATATCTAACAGTAATTTAGAGACCTCCTCCATAGATCATGAGAATGGATAATGAATAGGAGCACTCTGATATGACAAGAGGTTTAACTTCTATATTATGGGGATATTTTAAAAGAAAGAAAATTTACATTCATCCAACGCCATAAAGGAATGACAGGCACTTCTAGTTTATCATATCTGTTTATTACAGCAAAAAAACGGTTGCTAAGCAAAACCAGATAAAAGTAAAGGTTTATCCACAAGGAACATAGAAGACTGAAATTCCTTTTCCTTGGGCAAAACTCCCATTAGAGAACAAGCTGCTTGTGAGTCTGAGGAGGAAATAATTCAATGGATATGAAAATAAACATAAATGCTTTAGGATTCTTGCTTGGTGGTTGTGAAAGCCATGAGGAGAGGCTTTTTCTTAGTTGCAGGCTATCCCAGACATGAATAGATCCAAGTTCTAGGCCAGCTCACCTTAGTGTTAGGTGTTGGCAGAGTCACGATGCTGTACTAGAATGACCCTGGGTTGCAGTGAATTACATATTTTCTCTGCTTTTAAGAATGTAATTTTGCCCACAGAGGCCCAAATGTTGCCATTTTCTTTGTGCTTATTTTGGTTACTGAAAAAATGTCCTGCAAGCATTATTGCTAAACTAACACATAAATTTTTCCTGTTCCCCAGAGCTGATGTTTTTAAATGGAGGCCTGAAAAATGAAGATAGGGGTAATGATTTTTAAACCAAAGGAGACTTAGATACATGGAAGAAGGGGTTTGCAATGAGGGTTGTATAGCAGTGGAATGGGTTGCCCAGGGCAGTGGCAGATACCCCATCCCTGGAAGCATTCCGGGCCAGGCTGGGTCGGGTTCTGAGCATTCTGATCTAGTGGAAGGTGTCCATGCTCTTCCCAGGGAAGTTGGACTTAAGTGACATTTAATGGTCCCTTTCAACCCAAAGCTTTGTATGATTATCTAGGTTTACTTTCAAATGCAGATGTTGGGGAGACTGGTGCTGGACAGGGTGCTATGGATGCTGGGATGCAGGAATTTTTGATGGCACCACTACATGGTCCTTTTAAGTTGATGTTATTGGTCAGGATAAGAGATAGTGTGACAAATTCTGTATAAATCCTCATTATCACTCTCATTTTAAGATTTTAACGTGGAAGAGTAGGGCATTTTTGACAGAGGGTACACGGAACAATGTGCAATTGCAAAGATGAGTCAGCCTTAAAATCCTGAGGCTCATTGATTGTACTGTCCAGGATAATTGAAATAGGCTAATATGTCTGGCTATCTCATGTCACTACCAACTGCAGGGAACTCGATTTGCAGCAGATTTTCAGGATTAACTCTCTAAGGTTATGTTTGAGGTTATGTTTAAGATTTCTCAGTTTGAGCACAGAAAAAGGAAACCTCAGCCTTACTGGTAATTTTGAAAATTGTGCATATTTTGCTTCATGATATCACTTCATCAAAAAAGAGAAGGATAAGCTTTTTTTGCTATGCCTGTGATTAGTTTCAGCATTATGAAGGTTTAGTGAGAGAAGATTTCAGCTTACTATTTCCTTACTCAAAGCACAGAAGGTAATGAAATAGAAAAAGTTGATATTCCCATTTGAACTCCATTCAAGTGCTTCCAATTACTGTGTGCTGCAAAGGCATATTTAAGCTCACATTTGGAGTTTTCTGGATTTCTGTTCTCTGTCAGAACTCCTACAGAGTTATTTCATTGTGCTATGTGGGCTATCCCACATCTGTGAGTAGTCTGCTGGGCTGTCCTTAGCAGGACCATAATTTCTCTGCTTTCTGCAGAGAAAAGCTATCTGCCAGATAGCTGCCTTCATGGCAGTGCAGTATTGTTAAGACACCTCCTTATAATTTCATTTACACCTTTTTGTATCTTTAAAAATGCTAATACTTTAAGTCACCTGCAGTTACCATTTTTCTCGTTTTGAATTCTTTCAGAAGAGGAGCCTGTCTTGGTAAATGATATTTCAGTTTCCATGGTGCTCCTTATTACAAATAGCTGCTCTTTTCATCATCAAATGGTGCAATTTTCATTCATGCTGAAATATCAATGGTAACATACAGCAGCAAATTGTTCCTTTATGATCCTTGGCATTGTGGAAGCTCTCCTGCTCAAAATTAAATGTCAAGGAATTTAGCAAGTATGAAAAATCTGGCTCCTTTTACGCACATACACACAGAGGCATTTTCTCTTCCCTCTGTGCACCTAAGCATTTACCTTCCTTTATTACTGTAAGGAGTCATTAATATATGCTACCAGTGATGCTTCCCAAAAAGTCCAGCTTTTAGAGGGGTTGAGGGGGTAACACTCCTTCCTGTACCTTCCCCTGGAACTGGGTGAAATATTTTGTATTCAGGCTACTTGTTGCCGGACTGTGAGCTTGAGTAGCTCATTTTGGGAAGGATAGCATCCTTGCATTACTCAAAGTGTTGCTCTGTCATTTGCCCTGGTCCAAATTAGAAACACTTATCATCAGTGTAGGCAGCAGAAATGCACACAGATCAAGGCAGGGCTCTGCTTCCACCCTGCTCCCTGCGAACACTGAGGTACTGTGACAGGCAGCACGGTTTTTTTTTAGTGGGATTCCTTTCACAACCACTGTAATCTCTTTCCCTGGCCATGATATTGTTATGCAGTAGATGATGGCTTAGGTTTCTCAGCTACGTGGCCTGATCGGCACATTTCCCAGATCAGGTTCTCTTGTTTATAATTCTAAATATCCCTCTCTCCCCCACTGCCAATTACTGCCAGTGGTCCATCTTTCCTAAGAAAAGTGATCCTGTCTGGAGAAAGTACATGTTGTTCATAAATCAGGTGCTCAGGGAATTAATAATTTCAAATTCCCAGGGGAGCCCGCTGTAATAAATTACGCTACTTTTAATACACAATTACTTTGCTTCCTTCCTTTTACATTTATTTATGTGAAATGAAGTATGTGTTGGAGCAGTTAAAAGGAAGTTAGTCACACTATCACATGCTAAATAAAGCAGCTTGGAGGAAGTGCTTTGGATTGTGCCTCTGCCCCTTTCTCCTACATTTCCATACAGGAGCTGGGTGCAGTCAGATGTTTTGGTTTTTTTCAGCCCTGTGTCAGGTTTGTTGTTATGGCTTCCCTGCCTCCAAGCAAGCACTGTGATTTACTAGTGCTTCTCACCATAATCTACACTACTGGCAGTACTGGGAGCACTTCCAACAAATAAACCTCAGAAGAAAATAAAATGCTGGAGCTTTTTGAGAGAGCAGAGGTGCTCCTTTCATCTTCTGCTTGGGAGAGAGCTGGACAATAAAGGTAAAATCTGAGGTTTTGTCCCTCTGGTGGAAAAGGTCACAAACTTCCTCGAGGACATTAAGGTTTGCCACAAATGAAATAAAAGGAGGGTGATGTTTAATGATATAAGATAGAAACATAGAAATCATTCATCAAACTCAAGAGTATTTGACGGTATATTTGTATCTGAATCCTCTGAATTTAGACTATGCTGCTTTTTAAAAGGCAAGCTTTTGTGAGAGTGACAGACAATCTTTTATCTACAGGTAGAACCTAAACCTCACTTTTATTGCAATACACTAGATAAATAACCATTGTCTTCTGGGCATCCTCACTGCCACTTCAGGTTCTGAAATGCAAAATGCAGATCCTTTGCTAAGATCCTCCGTTTTGCTTTTTTCAGGCACCTGTTTTTTCTCTGGTTAAGCCTCCCAGACTCTAACAATAAGCACACTTGAGTTCCTAGGGTGGGCCCTTTTCCCTGCAGGTATGACTATAGCAACAAGAAAGAAAAGCAAGATCCTTGGGACTTTCAGGTTCTCAGGAGGAAAATAACTTGGGGTCAAGTTACAGTGCAAAATAAAAGCCACATTTGGCTATTCACACATCTTTTGGAAGCAGTTTTAAACTTTCTGCAATAAGTTTGCAACTGAGGTAGCGTGAAGATGTTGAACACTGGCATTTCATATACTTATGGAAATAGACTTGACACAGGGAGTGATAAATATTTTATGTCTCAAGTCTGTATTCCATTTCTTCTTTTAAAGAGATTTTAAAAATTAGCCCCCACAGTAGCTCTGTGAGCTGCCTCTCGTGCTCAGTTTCTGGCTCCTAACAGTGTTCATATGCCTGCTATACAAGAAATAGCTAAGCAGAGGCAGAGAAACTAGTATTTAGTGCTGTAATCTCAAATCGTTGTGTGTTTAGCTGTGTAATCGTTGTGTATTTAGCTGTCATCTTTGATACCTGCTGTGTTGGCATAGTTTTCTTTGGAGATGCCAGCAGCACTATCCCCTCCATGAAAAATGATTCAGGATCCTGCTTGGCCATGAAGAGTGTCTTTGGCTGGTAGTCCAAGTTTCAGAGTAATCCATTCTGCTCTTCCAAGAAAGATGTTTCATAAAAGGTGTTGACAGGGTGGGGCTTGAGCACTCTGGTCAGATCTGGCTTGGTAACCTGAGTTTGTACACAGAGACATTATAGCCAGCTTTAAATCGCTGTTAAAATAAAGCAAATCCTCTTGTGAGCATAACTATTCTGTTTCTTGAGGGCTGTGGACAGATTTGCTCATTGAGATTTGAGCTGGGAGGGTTTGCCTGAAAGGGGATGTTTTATAGAAAAGAGTGTTACCCTGTGCAATGATTACCTAAGTCTTAAAACAAGGCAGAATTTATGTTAATTAGTTTTTGAGGAAAACCTGTTGGAAAAAGTGCTGAAAACATCTGAGAAGTTGATAAAATTTCCTGCCTTTTGCAGTGCTCTGATAACACAGTATCACACTTTAAAGTCAGTTGGTCATGGAAGACCCTATTTACAAACAGTAAGCAATTATCATCTGAACCAGTGAAGTCAACCACTGAGAAGAAAATAAGTAATTAGCACACCAGAAGCTCTTTTCTTCTCTTGCTAGGTGGTAGAAGGCAAGAAGGCTTTTAAATGCAGCCTGTAGCCTGATTCTTCATTGTTTTATCCCACTGTCATGCTGCCGTGTCTCTGAAGTAAGAGATATGGAACCAAAGAATGGAAATGAATAAGGGGAGCCCTTTAAAACTCACTCCAGCAGTAACATCCATGGAGCATGTGGTGGTGTAAATGAGAGTGCAGCTTAATGACTGGGCTTTCCTTCCTTTTATTCTTCCTTTCAAAATCAAAAAAAGATCACAGGATGATGAAGGGCAGTTATGTAATTGAATATTGTCTAAGCTGAAAGCCCACAGACTGCAAGTTCCTCTGATCTGGAACATAAGGATGGAACATACTGGGAGGCAGTGATGGGAAGAGATGATTTGCTGATGGGGAAACTTCAATAAACAGAATAATAATAGTTTGTCACAGAAGTCAGCAATTGATGAGACACTGGTTAGCATGTAGAAATATGTGGATTTGAGAGGTGCTGTGATGATTCCCATCACTTTTGTCTCTCTATTCCTGGCTTTGATTCAGTCCTGGGAGGTGACCTCCTCTGAAATTTTACATCTGCCTTTTCCCCTAGCAGATGGATGAGATTGTAGTTTTTTCACCTGTTGACATGGTGAGGACTATTTGATCCCTTCAGTGTAATGTGTTTCTTATAGGCTGTTTTTACATGAAAAACATGTCAGGCATAAGTGAGTTTATATCAAAATGTACTGCCTGCTATCCAGAATGTGGGATTGCCACAGCTTATGGAATGACTGCCTGGGAATGGTGAGAGACATAGTTTGGACTCTGGAACACGGCACCTACTAAGGCAAGCCTGTGTGTATTGTAGTCTTGCACTGAAGTCTTGGGAATATTAAATTTCTCTTGCCACTTTCTGTATTTGGTTATTTTTTATTTTCCCCAGTGTCAGGTTATTTGGATAAATTTGCTCTTGGGATAAATTTGCTCTTTTTCTGCCAAGCTTTGGTGCTATGGGCAGTGCAGTGGATGATATGATTTTTTTTTTAAGAGTGCCAAAATCTGGAAAGAGTTCGTTTGGAAAATTGCTTAGCAGATTGAAAATGGTGAATAAATTATTGCACAAGGGAACTTTTGAAACTCCTCTGGTGGTAAATGTTCAGCTAAAGAAATATGAAATATACAGCATCATGCTTATGAAAACTAAGAAAATTCTTGCCCATAAATCATATGAGGGAATTAGGATTTCTCTCCTTTCATTCTAAACTCTCATTATTTTCATTCTAAATTTGTATGTAAAATTATCTTCCCCTATTTCCTTACAACAGTAAAGATGTAATTTCATGTAACTTTATCAGTAATTAAGCTATTTATTTCAACCTTTTTGTTTGTTTCCTGGCTGGGTCCCACTGGTGCAGCTTTGTCCAGGACAGTTGACTATGATGATGAGCAATTGTAAAACCTGGCTTTGATATGGATGCAAGGAAAAGGTTTTGGTATGACCATTAAATGATAAAGGATGTGGGAACAAGGTGCTTCACCATTGTGAACTCAGCTGGCTTGGAGGGCTGTCTTTGACTGTGTGGTTGTCATTTCATAGGAAGAACAGCCCTCAGTGGACACAGCTCTTACTGCTCACTGTTTGCTCTTATAAAAGTTGACATTAACTTGAGATATGTGTTGTACATTTCTAGGAATATTCCTCAACTGATTTATTGGCATGGTTTTTCTTATCCTCAGGTTCTTGCTCTGGCTTTCTTTCTCTTTTTCCTTTTATCTTTTTTCTCTTTTCCCCTTCTCTTGCTTGCTCTGCTTTCAGTTGTTTCTTGCAAAAATATTTGTAGGAGTAGAGATGTCCTAGAGCTGATTATCAGAAGATCTATGATTCTACACCACTGAAGGCTAAATGCAAAATCCAGTGGTTATCCTGATTCACTGAACTGTATGCCCCAGCTCTAGTGCCTTTTACAGGCTCTAGTGGAAGGAAACTTGCTTCCAAGCAATAGACAGCATTGCTTGGCAACCTTTTCAGCCCTGTATAGCACAGGATGGGCCAGCTGTGTTCCCAACACTGAACTTCTCTCTGATGGTAGGCTCCTTTGTGGCTCTTTTTCTGGGAATCACAAGGTAAATGTGCTCTTTGTTTAAGTGTGAGTCTTCACTACAGTTGCTCTGTATATAGGGCAGAAGGAGAAGATTTAGCTTTGAATAGCAGCTAGAGATGGGTAAGTCTTAAAAGGTATGGAGATTGAATTGAATTTTAGTTAATCTTCAGCTCCATTGACTCTATCCTAATTGTCTCTCACCCACTTTTTAAAAGGCTTTTTAATTATAGGGTCAATATTTTCTGATTCAGATTTCTTCAGATTCTTTTTGATACCGATTTTCTTCAAAGTTTTGGGAGAAGACATGAGTATTGCAAAAACGACTTTCCTGGCAGCAGCTTCCCCTTCTAACCAAGGAGCAAGCCTGCTTGAATATCATCTTGACACTAATTCTCAAGACATTTGGAAATAATTGTATAGGTTTGGAGCTAATATCAAGGCTAGGTTGGATGGGGCCCTGAGCAACCTGGTTTAATGAAATGTGTCCCTGCCCACAGCAGAGGGACTGCAATTAGATGATCTTTAAGATCTATTCCAGAATGATGATTCTGTGATCAGCAATTCAAGGTCTACTCAGGCAAACAGCTGGTTTGAAAAGAGTTGTTCTTTGTTTTGAAATCTTTTGAAATAAGAGCACTGCCCTGTAGTAACCTGTAGCCACTTCAATGCAAGTTGAAGTCTTCAGCTTGCTTGAAATAAATGAGATATTGCAATCTCCTGTATCTGAGCACTCACAGTGCCATGGTTTTTAAGCCATTTTGAGGTCTTTATCAGTAGGATGAGATTTGTGTTTTTGCTTGTAAGAGTTTTTCCCAAAGAAACATCCTGCTGATATGGTCAAGTTTCCCATCAGACATTTTAGCTTTGATAAATCAAAATCTTTGAAATAATAAAAGTGGGAAATACGTTTTCTTTAATTTTCTCTCTCTAGTCCAGAACCTGTAAGGCAGCTGTGGATTTGTTTTACATCAGAAACATGGCTTATCAGTATTTTGAACATCCTGTGTTGTGTGTGATTCATAGAATGCAGAAGTGAAAAGGTGGAAACTGCATCAACAGAGGCAATTTAATGGAGAATAGAATCTAGGTATGTTTTTTCTTATTTAGAGACAAGGTTTGGAAGTCTAGAGAATATCTAAAATATTCCAAGAAAATTGGTACAGTGATCCTCTCTAGGGAAAGGAGGTAGTCTTTATTCTAATGGCATTACAGCTTTTATTCTAGCATAGAGACTGTAGTTCACAGCAGAGTCTGATAATGGGATCCTGTTGCAAATTGGGAACTGTCTCTTAAATTGGATGGATAGAAAAGACACAATTAAAGCTCTCACTCAGTGGTTTTGCATACGGTTCCCACCTGTCTGCCTGTGTTTTCAGGTGATTTGAGGGCCAAGTGTGAATCTGAGCAGAGGTGTCAGTGAGAAATGAACCATAGTGTATTGCTCATCCCTGAAATCTTGAAACTGGCCTTTTATTTCTGTCTGAATCTGTCACTGGCAGCAGTGGGTAATGAGCAGCACTTGGAAGGGCTGTGCAGGCACAGACAGCCCTCTGAAAGCTCACTGCTGCCAGGAGACAAAAGGCAGTGCAGCCTGAGCACTTGCTTCCTTCAAGAACAGGGACTTGGGAGCTTAGAAGTCACAGCATCCCTTGTGCTGCTCCAGGCACTGGGTTATGATTTGTAGGCTTTTTAATGAACAGTGCTTCCTGACTATTAGTGCTTCCTGACTAGTTCTGGCTTGTTTAGGGGTTTTATTCTTTTGAGTGTTTTTTTTTTTTTTTTTTTTGTTTTTTTTTTTTTTTTTTTTTGTTTTTTTTTTTTTTGTTGGTGTTACTATCCAAGGGCGTTAGCACTTTTCAGCATAACAAAGCAGGACTTCCAGTGCTCAGATAATGGTCAGGTTTGGAAACTTGATTCTTCACACCACACCCTCCCACTCCCCCCAGGTTTTGAATTTCCATTTTGTTTTATCAGAAATTAAGCTGGGATTTAAATTAGACGTGAATAGAAGGTGTTTAGTAAGAGCTGGAACAAGGATAATCTGGTAAGTTTAGCAATATGCCTTCAGTCATTTAAATGGTATTTAAAAAAAAAGTCCAAATTTGCTATATTTGGTTAAAACATCTTTTTCTTAAATATTGGAGTCAGGGATGATTTTTCCAAAAGCTTGGAGGTTGAAGCATTCATCTGTGAAGCCGAAAATATAGATTAAATACCTGCTCTGAGATGCTTTAAATCCATGTATCCCTACCTTGAATCAGATGCTAAGAGGATTGAATTCAATTTACACCCAGGTCAGGAAAGAAGCTTAACCCAACTGACTGCAATATATCTGACAACTGACTTACAAACCCCATTTTGGCATATATTATCACCACACAGAGCTGCAGGATCTCTTGTGTCCATAACTGCAGGTTTTCCAGGAACAAAACACCTGTATTCTGGGCTCTTTGCTCTAGTCCTTGCTGCCATCTGCTCCATCAACAGACACATCCTACAAGTTGACTGGCTTCCCTTTTTCCAGTTTTTTCATCTGAGATGAGTGCATGAGGTAGCTGTGGCTTAATACAGTATGATGATGTCTGCCCAGATTTGGTGTTATATTACTGGCACGATCCTCTTACCTACCTGTGTGTCTGGGTTAATGGGAGCATTTGACACCATGGTTTGTGAGGTGGGCAAGATGTGCAACAATGATACTGTCCTGCTTTACTTATTTATAAATACATTTATTTATTTAGTCTCAGGTTAGAGCTTGTTTTCAGCTCTGTACAGCCATACTGATGTGAAGGATCTATTGGAGAAATAAGTGAAGAAGATCGTTAAATTTTTATCTGGCTGTGTTTCTTTGAGAAAATATCAGAAAAGAATGGATCTTTGCATTGGTTTTCAAAATACCTTTTCCTTTGAGGTGATTACAATAGTCCTTGTGCTTGTGATCTCTTCTGGAATAGCAGAATTCCTAGTTCTGCCTTTCCTTTCTTCCACCTGCTGGGGTGACCTTCTTTAAATATGGTAACCTCTCCAAAAGCAGCCTTAATATGGACAGCTGGGGGGAACCAGCCATGAAAGAGGAGCTCTCAGCTCTCCTCGGAGGGACTATAGGTACCATCACTCTCAGCCTTGGCCCTAAAGGATTAATTTCAGATCTGAGGTTTTTCTTGGCGTGATGTAGATATCAATAATATTAGCTGGAAAGAGACTAGAGTAATACTTGAGGCATCTGGGTTTTTCTCCTGACTCAAACATTTGCTTGCAGTGTGGCTTTGGACAAATTCACTGTGCCTCTGTTCCTCCTCTTGAAAACAAAAATAATTCTGCTTTTCTGACTAGGACATGCTATATAAAAGTTTGCATTATTATATATTTATTGGTTATTCTGTCTTTATCAAGGATGGCAGGGGGGTTGTGCTTTTCCATACCATTTGTGCTGTGCTAAATTTACAAATTTGTGCTGTTTCTATTTCTGTGTCATATTCTGCTCTCCTGTTCCCCTGAATAGTGAGAGAGATCACTGGGATGTGGTAAGCTGTGTAAAGGAAGAAATACATCCAGGAGGAAAGGGCAGAATTTTGCATGCTAGATGTTTTGGTATCCAGGGGAAGATGTCAAACACCTCTGGGTGTTTGGGCTCAGCTTGCAAGTCAATCTGAGTAGGGAACTTAAATGGGAGGTGGGGAACCAATGGGAAACACAAGGGTCGCAAGTCCCCTGGTGTCCCCAAAGGACTCCTCCCTCAAATGGCTTCTCACCTCTTGATTATAAACCTATTTCCTTTGTCTAGAGGGTTTTGTTTATTCCTTTTTTTCCTGGTAGTTTCTACTGATGGTATTTTGGGATCACTGAATCTGCACTCACCATCTTTAGTGGCTTCTTCTCATGTTATTTGTTTCATGTTCAGGGATTAGCAACCAGATTGCAAAATAATGAGCTGCCTTGTGTATTTCAGAAACATACCCCTCGCAATATGCATTTCAATGATTATCGTCACAGTTGGCTATGTGTTAACAAACGTGGCTTATTTCACTACAATCAGTGCTGGGGAATTGCTGCTTTCAAAAGCTGTAGCAGTGGTAAGTTACAGAAGAAAAATACAAAGATCTTCCTGCTGCAGTTATGTTTGTTGATATTATTCTTATTTTCAGGGGGGAAAAAGATTGGGTGGACACATCCAGTCAGGTTGTAGTTTGGCAGCACTTATTAGCATCCCTGTGAAATTTGATTTTTGACTGATGAGTGGGATTACACTTCAGGCCATCAGTAGCATTTAATAATGTAACATTGGACTGTATTTATTTACCTCTTATAACAAAGTCAATAGGACTTTAATTTCATAGCCAAGTACATCCTTGAAAAATTCAGAGCTAAATTGTAAGCTCAGCTCCTGGGAAGCAGGAATTACAGATCTTTATGGAAGAGAGGGCTCTGAACTATCTTGTGTAGCAGAATACAGTAACTTTGTCTCTGCACAATGTTTGTCCTGAGTACTTGGGAAGAGGATTGCCGTGAATACTGGAGCTCATTTGGGAAGGAGTTGCAAGGCAACCTGGCTAGGAAATACTGCTTTGTTTTTGCTGAATTGTGGTGATGACATCGATTTTTATATTTATGGTATCTGAGTCAAAATAAGGAAATAAAAACTTCCCTTTCTTTTCCAGTAGTAATACTGCCTGTGGCTATTTCAGTCGATGTGAGTGTTGAAAAATGACCAAATTCTGTAGCTAATGGGAGGCCTAGAAAGAAAACATTTTATAAACATGACGAAAATTATGCATGTTTCTTGTGGTGCCCCAAACTCCAATTAGGGCTCTTCTGCTAACCTGAAACACTAAAGCCTGAATGGATGGACTGTACCACTGGGTAGTACCAGCTGAGTGCAATGAAGGCTATAAAAAAAAGATATTAGATGTGCTGATCAGACCTTGATCCCTTCAGACTTGGTCTTCTTCTCTGGAGCCATAATGGTCTAAACTGACATGAGTTAGGGCCTGATTCCACCTCCTCATCATTGCTTCAGCTGGGGATCTTCCACAGGGGTAAGGGTAGGACAGCTGGGCTGTAGTAGCTGAGCTCTCACAAAAGAGACAATAAATGCCCAATTTTCAGTGAGGGATGCAGAGAAGGGGTGATACTAACACCATGATAATTGGTTAATAGAGGACAGTTGTTATTTTCCCATTTTGTGAAAAACCACTGTGTGCTTCTCTCTCTTTTCTAACAGACCTTTGCTGAACGACTGATGGGAGACTTTTCTTTAGCTGTGCCCGTGTTTGTTGCTCTCTCCTGCTTTGGATCTATGAATGGTGGCATTTTTGCCGTGTCCAGGTGAGCACTGCTGATGTTCCTGGGGGTGAGGGCTTGGGAGACATACTGAAAGTGTGGAAGCAAGGGGGAGGGAGAGTAGGGTTCATTCCTTTAGCAGGATATGATAAATGACTACACTGTTTACCAGGTATAGGGCTTTATCTCACTTTGTTTAGAGTAGTATTTTTAAAATCCTTGGAATAGTTTGGAAATGAATCTCTCTGAGGCTAGCCCTTAATCAGTGTCTTTTTTTTTTTTAATGTAAAGGAGGAAAATTGGAGGGAAAGCATTAACTCTTCCCAAACAAGGGACACCTTGAGAGATTGTTTTGATTTGTGTGTGGTTTTCTCCTGCCAGTACTTTCATTTAGAACACCTCAAACAAGACTTAGAAGTGCTGCTCTGCTCTGTGACTTTCATGAGCCACTTTGGGTACTCACAGTAATGAGCACATTTAAAGTCTGTCCACATTTATTTCCCACCAGGATGTTCTTCGTTGCATCCCGTGAGGGTCACCTTCCAGAAATTCTCTCCATGATTCATGTCCGCAAGCACACTCCTCTGCCAGCTGTCATTGTTTTGGTAAATCATACAAACAAATGTTCCTGCACTAGAATTCACATTACAGCCTTGCTCTGGAGGATTCAAACAGAATTTGGGCACTGCTTGAGTCTCATTTATTAATGTGAACGTGGGCTTTGGGCAGGGTGGAGGACAGGAGGAAGAGGAATGAGATGTGGGAGTCGTTCTTATTCTATCATCTCCTCCTTGCTTTCTTGACTATCCTTGCAATCTAATTCATATCTTACTGCTCTGAGTTTCTAAGAACCAGCTAGTGATGAGCTAGTTCCCTTTCAGAGAAACAAATTCCAGTTAAACACAAACAAAAAAAGGGATTCAGTTAACTGAAAGTTGAACTAAACACCAACATCTGGGAATACCCTAAAGGCTCATTACTTCACTACCTTATAGTGAAAAATACAAACAGTTTTGCAACTAAGATAATGGAGGGGAAACCCTCAGCTGTCCAGCATAGTGGTGATTAAAAAATGATAGAATATGTGCCTGGGAAGTAGCCTGTGAATTTTCTAAGGAAAACCACTGATGCTTTAGTGGAAATCCTATTACTGACTTCTAAAATAAACAGCAAAGGTAAATGTTGGCCATGTGTTAGCTTTGCAGACTAATTTGTATGGTAAAATATTAGGACTAAATGTCAAAACACCAACTTCAAACTTCAGTTTTCGTAGTGCCTTGAAGATTCACTTAACTTGCAGTCTTCATAATCATGGGTGTTCAGCCCCTCTTTTGGGATCAATGACTGCAGTGTATCTGGATAGGCCTCTGCCATATTTAGGGACTTACAGCCAAAGCAGAAGATGCACCTATGAGTCAATGCTAGTAAAAGCAAATGCCTGTGGAATTTAAATTGGCTTTTGCTATTGATGCCCATAAGCTCACTGCTGAATTGTTGAATTTTATACGTGCACATATAGCTCATAGGCTTTGAAATTTTGGAAATTTGGCAGTGTGATTATGGTGAAATGTTTTGATGAAATTAATTTTCCATAAACATTTAGTTTGCATTTTATTTCTTTGGGCGTAGTCATACCTTGTGGATAAATTTCATTGACTGTTTTTTGTGGAATGAAATGCACAAAATGTATTAATATATTATTTTTTCCTGACATTTTCTGCTATTGCATATGGTCCTGTTAAACCAGTGCATTGATTTCCTTTGAAAAAGTCAGATTCTCATTTGAGATGCCTTTTCTTCAGATATTACAATTTTTTAGCTCACCTTATTGTAAATAGAGCAGTGGCAGGACACATTCTACATCAATAGCAATTTTAGCATTCCTCTATTTTATTTCTCCTTCCAAGTTCTGCACACTGTAAGAAAAGAGAGAGCTTTTGAGGATAAACTG
Organism: Sturnus vulgaris; assembly: GCF_052056855.1. NCBI lineage: Eukaryota > Metazoa > Chordata > Aves > Passeriformes > Sturnidae > Sturnus > Sturnus vulgaris. The sequence goes on from NC_142246.1 coordinate 65,320,299, forward strand.
AGAAAATGAGCATGTGCCTGAGATTTGTTACGTTAAAAATCAAACCAACACCTTTTTTTGAAATTAAGAAATCTGTTTATGTATGTATGTTGCTAGAGAAACTTCCCAGTTTGACCATGAGACTTCCTTCTGGTGACTCAGTGATGGGTCACTGCTGAACTCCTGAACTTCCCACTCAGGTCTCCCCACTGCTCCAACCCTTAGTTTCCCATGGCAGAGTATCAGATGTCTCATTCCATAAAGCCAGGCACAGGAACACAGAAACAGTGGAGCTGGTGGCTTTTTATACCCCAAATTGTCCCCACAAGTCTTGCTCTTACTTCCAAGTCTTTTGTCTCCTGCTCTATCTCCATGTCTGCTGGCTTCACCTGTCTTCATCTGCTTTGGTATCCAAAGGGTCAGCAATTCCCAGCTCCTTCTGTGCCACCCAGTATCTGTCCATCTGGCTGGAGTCACCAATCTTTCATACTCTTTGTTATCCCAAAGGTTGGCTATTCATGGCCTCTTGTCTCAGGCTTCCACGCAGAGCTCAGTCTGCTTTTCAATCTGCAATCTCAGTCTGCATCTCAATTTGCAAGTTGAGCTACCTGGACCAGAAATATTCCTCACCAATGTGAGGAATTTGATAGATGTATGTAGTAACTCATGTTACTTGTATTTTTTTTGTATACTCATGCTTTCTTGTATTTTTTCTTGATAGCTCTCCTTCACTTGCATTATTGTATGTAGCTTGCATTGTAGTTATAACTGAGATTTTAAAGTTTTAGAGACTGAGTCTGTAGAGAAAAAATCTTGCCCGATATAATTCAGTGGTAGAATTTCCCTTGACATTTACATGAGTTTGCTTAATATCTGTATGAAAGGAACCAAGTACTTTATAAGTCATTAGAGGTTGGAGGCCAGAGACCCACATTTGAAATATTGATCCTTCTGATTCAAATCCATGTAGTCTGCACTGCTTTGAAATAAAGGAGGGAGAGCAGTGAATCTAGAAAAATAATACAAGTTAGTTTTTCTCTATGTAAAGATTTAGCCCAGTGTTTTGCTGCATCTGCAGTTGATTTCACCTGTTGCCTTGTTATGAACCTAAAGGCTCTCACTGCTAGGATCTTCCCTCTTGCTAAAGAATGAAGGATATGGTGAATTTGACTTACTCCCTCATGCCCAAATGCAAGGACGTTTTTTGTCCAGATATTACTTTGAAATAGGTCCATGTAGCCTTCACTAACCATCTAACTCATGACAAAACACTCTAGTTTATACATAACCTGCCTGCCTCACAGAAGCCTTGTATCTCAGACTAGCTTTTCTATGAGGAACTGTATTTATTCTGGTGTCCCCTCTCCTTCTTGCTCTTCAGTAGCTGCCTGAGTGACAAATTTTTCCTTCTGCTTATAAATATTTGCAATGTGCAGTAAGGCCACGCTCTGCAAGTGTGAAAGGCAAACCCAAGCTGGTGGCAACCCAGTGTGCCCAGCTGGCATCTCATGGCGTGGAACTGCCCCTTGCCATGTCCTCTTTGCTCACTTCCCCTTTGAAACCTGGGGGTCTAAGACTTTTTCCTTCCACAAAACACCTAAAAACCTCTGCTTTCCTAGGATCAAATGTGACCAAAATTTAACTGTTCATATCATTTGCATGAGGAATGGGGAAGTAAAAGTGCAGTGAGCCCATATCCATATGAGAATGCTGCCCAGGATGCTCCAGCACTTTGGTGGTGCAGTGTGCCTGTGTATTTTTGTCTAGGTCACAGGGGACAGATTTGTATTGACTATGTGTGGCCACCCAGGGCAGATATATATTGATCCAAAATGGTCTCAAGGGACAGCTAGGCATTGATCACACACCTGATTACATGACAAAGGCAAGCCTGAAGACTTGTGGCACTCAGGTGTGTGCATAAGGCTGTGCTGCTTGTCCCTGTGGGGAAATTTGACATCCCTGCTGTAAAATAATAGAGATCGATCTACTAAACCCCTCTTATGCTCTGAATTTCTTTTGCAGCATCCTCTCACAATGATAATGTTATTCACCGGGGATCTCTACAGCCTCTTGAATTTCCTCAGCTTTGCCAGGTGGCTTTTTATTGGACTGGTAGTTGCTGGGTTGATTTATCTCAGATATAAACGTCCTGATATGCCTCGTCCTTTCAAGGTAACATCTGCTCTCTACTCTTTTACATGAATCCTCCCTCCTGTCCATCCTGTAGTCAGACAGCAAGGGAGTATTTTCTGATGTAACAAGCTCTTTTCCGGGAAAAACAGAGTTTAGTGAAGACTGAGAGTTTTCCTGCAAGGTCCCCGGTGCTATCCCAGCTGTTTTCCATTCTGGAAAAGAATTCTTGCCTCTTCCCTGTGCTTTGGGGGCGGAGAATGAAGCTGCAGTGTTGAGATGAAGGTGTTTGCTCTGTTTTGCTTGTCTGTTGTGTTCAGGCCCTGTGATGCAAGCTGTGTAAAAATACCTCGAGCCCTCTGCAGTCACAGAGGGTTCAGACTGGAAATATTGGGGTTACATGTGCCAACTTGATTTTCAGCCAGTGCTCTATTTAATGTCTCCTTTGATAAAGGCCTGGATAACTTTACCACCAAAGAGTCACGTCAAGCATAAGAATTTTTGAGAGAGAGCATTTATGTCACTGCACATCCAATACCAAGGATGCCAATTTTCTGTGCAAATAAGGGGTTAGTGTGACTATTGTAGTATTTGGCACTTGCATGGATTTGTAGACAGAGTTATTGTGAACCCAGAAAGAAAATGTGAGTAGTCCCTTGAATAGTAGCTATTTTGGCCTTGGTTCTGCTTGCTATTTTTCTTGCTTGTTTTAAGTAGCATCATACAAAGTAAATTGTCCCATTGTGTATCCAGAAAGATAATATCCATCATCAAAAAATTGAGATATATATCCCTATTTCGATGCTGCCAAGAAGCTATTTGTGAAGACCTAAGAATGTGTATTGTTGCATTCTTGTAGGTATATCAGTAAATAAGGAGGTGAACAGTACAACCTATTTTGCTTTGATTAAAAAAAAATGTTTTGACAATGTACAAAAGAGGAACAGTAATGTTTTGAGGCGTGAAAGGAAGAGAACAATCTCCAAGGAATTCTCAATTCTCCATTACACTTAATGTCTCATAAGCCATGCCTGTAGGCATTTCCTTCAGAGAGTTGCTAGGAGAGTGATTGTATTGGTGTTCTTGAAAATTGAGCAAATAAATTTGACATGGTTACTTTGTGTGCTTTCAACAGTGACACTGGCAGTGCTATCAGTCATACAGTCAGAAAGTGCTTTTTCAATGAGTAACAGGTGCATAACACTATCAAATATCTTTATCACTAGTCAAATTACTGTTTAATTTGCTGTCTTCCTGCTAGATTTTGATTTTTACCTTAGGAAGAAAATCAATATGCTCTTAATAGTTTTAAAAGGTGACTGGAGCTCCTGGCTGTGTTTTAAAATGTTTTCTAATGGGTAATTATCAAAACGGAAATCTTTACTGTGGTTAGAGCTGCTTACTTATATGCTGGGGGATTAGAGGAAGGACTTTTACAATTTAACTTATTTACAGTCCTTACGTTTTAAAGGAAGTAAAACACTGGAGTGTTTTAGTGTGTAATTAAGAGACTTCTGTGGTACTCACTGCATAGCAGTAGTCTATGGCAGACTGCAGTGGCTTCTGCAGTCACTGACATTTTTTGTTCCTGTTCTAGATACCCTCATTTCTCCAGAACTGTCTTTTATTGCTGGGCCTTATCCAATTTATATTTCATGGAAAGTTAAATGCCTTAGTCATTACGTTACATTGACCTTATTATTTAATGGCTCTTTGTGTGGTTATTTTTCAGGTTCCTCTATTTATTCCAGCGTTGTTTTCCTTCACTTGCCTCTTCATGGTTGCACTGTCACTTTACTCTGACCCAGTGAACACAGGGATTGGATTTGCAATAACCCTGACTGGCATTCCTGCCTACTACCTCTTTATTGTATGGGACAATAAGCCAAAGTGGTTCAGAAAGCTTCTTGGTAAGTCCTGGTGTGGGACTTCTCTCCTTCATGCTGACTCCAGGCTTTCCTCAGAGCTCTCCCTGTGTTGTGAAATCCTTCAGATCAATGTTCTCAGCTGCTGTGAGCTGGGGGTGACTGCACGAGTTGCTTTTTGGGCACGTGCTCTAGCATTGCTCAGCCGGTGGCAATCAATGTCCCCTAACTAATGAGGTACATTCACAGCAAGGCTGTTCTTCAGCCAGGGATTGATATTAAATGACTGATGCTTCTTCCCCTGCCTCCCCTACAAACATCTAATTCCTTTTAAATCACCATCATCTTCTCCTGACCCCGTCTCTGTGCTACCAAAGACAGTACCGCACTCCTTGGAGAATCTGTTTGGAATCTTGAGCAAAACAACTGTGATGACAAGATGAGCTTGGTGTTCCCTGCTGAGACCATGTGTCTGTGTTTGGAATGGGACTGGAAGTGTCTGGAAGGTTCAGGCAGGTTGGGCATGTCCTTAGCAGTGGCTCCTGAACAAGGTGATGGCAACATATACCATGGCTGACATGCCTCTATGGAAATTATTTCTGTGCTTCATCAACAGTGACTTCTGTGTGACTTGGCTAGTAGTATTTCATGCCTGAAATACACTGAGAATCCTTCCTGTACCATTTCTGAAAGGTTTCAAAAGGATTTGTGGAAGTTCTGATGTGTTAGAGAAAGATTATTTGGAACATTTAAATTAGAAGTCAGTATAATTTATTCTAGCTCTTCATTCTCTCTCTTTTTTAAATTTTTTTTTCCTCAGGATGATGATAGCTTCCAAAATAAAGGGAATTTTCAAAATATGAAATAATACTATTGGCAAAATATTTCAGGAATAAGGGATTATTTATCAAAAACAACCAAACAAAAAAATTTTTTTGCTGCATAACTAAAACTCAACCTGTGAAAACTTTAACTAAAAATAGCTGATTTCTATAGATGCTGAATCAAAAGTGCATATTGTCTTCTGTGCTTCAGTCTTAATTGATGATTTAAAATGAGCTGCTCGCAAGAAAAGAATAATGCTTTTATATGTAATTACCAGTACAACCAGTTGTATGCATTTCCTTGATACAAATATGTTGTAGAGTTATATCCTATCTGCTTTAGAATATATTAATTTCCTTCTCAATACATGCTGGGAAGTCCATAGGCAATAGGGCAGGAAGTATTTACAGAAAAAGGTGTTAATTTAGGCTAGCAAAATCTTAATTTTGTAGCCAACAAGTAATTTATTACTTGCAGTGTCCTGGGAATGGGTAGAAATCTTCAGTATAAATTAAAGTAGTTGCATGCAGAAGGACATTCTATTAAGTAGTTGGGGTTTAGTCTATTTATAATTTCTCAGTCTTGACATTTAGGGTGTAGGAATTTTTCCCTTATCAAATCCAGGAGCTTTTTGGCATTTTCTGTCATGTCTCAGAGGTTTTGGAATACATCTACTTGAATCTTTGGCCACGGGATGCCAGTGTTGAACTACAATACTTAGGCAAGATAAAGAATATTCTCTTTAAGCTAGACTGGATAGATGTGAAGATTCTTCTGCCAGCTGTGACAATGAAGGTGAATAATTTCTAGCTTTTAAGATAACACAAAATTCTCCTCCTCAAAGGAAGCCTTTGTGCCTGTGTCATATCCATGGATGGGCATGGTGTACTGGCTCAAAGGGGAAGGCAGCAGAAGCCAGTCAGTGAGGGAAACAGTTTGTTTGCTTTGCAATTATTATCCCCAAAATGACAACAATAATGAGAGAAAACTGATGCTGACAGTTTTGAGATGGAGCAGAGTGGAGATTTACTTGTGAAATAAACAGATTTTTCTTTTCACTAAGAAGCAGCAATAAACCTTCTGTGTGGAGTCATTAAGCTGGCATTATTTTGGGAGACCCATTGTATAGCCTGAGAACATTTGCAAAAGGTATTGAGTGAGGATAAATTCACTTAAGGTACCTCTGTGAGATACAGAAAAGAAATTGGGCAGCTGCAAGGTTGATATTCTAACCTTGAAACAATATGTCTCATATAGGCATGGAAGTGTAATTCCAGACACCAGGTAAAGGACAGTATAACAAAATGGGATTGTCATTTAAAAGATAGATTTTTTTTCTAAAGCAAACTGGGTAGCTTTCTGTGAGAAGGTAAATGATTTTTTTTTTTTTTTTAAAGGAGACTGTGAAGAATTCAATCTACTTAGACTTAACCAAAGCATTTCATGTGGTAGCAGAGGGGAAGTAGGAGCCTGCCAGACTGAACACACTGCTGTGCTATCAATACTTTCTTATTTAAGAAAGTTTGGTATTAATTACCAATACTTGTCCCCAAGTTGCTTCAGGTGCCCAGATCAGAGCATGGGCAGCTGGTGTGGGGTTTGACAAGTCCCCTTCTTGAGGCATTGACTGGTTCAGCTGCCCAGCTGTGCTTCAGCCATGAGAGGTGGCTCATAAACCCCATAAGGTGCAGACTCCCATGGGCACAGACCAGCCCCACATAAGGTCAGAGAGAATATCCTGAACAGGCTTTGTAAGGATCAGAGGAAAGGGTTATTGAGCAGCCAGAATGGGATAAAAGAGCCTGAAGATGCATGTATTTCTGAAAGGAGTTTCAGGCTGATTACATTTGCAGAGCCCTGGAATGGATTACCCAAGGAATCCACTGCCAAGGCTGAAAATCTTTGTTCTGTACTTATGGCATTTACACAGCCCATCCTCCTTACAAAATTGCTGCATTGAACAAAAGGTATCTTTACAGCTTGTAGGGTTTGTAGATTCTGGGATAGTATTTTGCAATGAGAATAACATTTTTTTCCTCTCCTCTTCCAAAGGAATTTTGCTGTAGCCCTAGAAGTGCTGGGACAAATACTTTTCAGCTAGTACAGGCTTCATTTGACCTCTGCATTTTTGCTTTTTGTAAAACTAATGTGAAAATGAGAAAAAGTTGAGCCTAGCAGATCAGTGTGTAAAAGGATGCACCACCAGCACTTCCTCATTTGAAATCCCAACCTTACACTCACAATTAAAACATCTATTTCTGTAGAGGGTTGAATTGTGAGGAGGTAAAAAGTTGAATCCTACTTTTTTTCGAAGCTGAGCCCCTTGCTGGAAATGACATCTCTTTATATGACAAAATATCTCTACCAGGTTCATTTAGCAACATCAGAGGATGATACTTGCTCACTTAGGGCAAAGCGTTATATGCTCAATTTTCTTCACTTTGTTGAGTTTGTCGTGGGATCCATGGCAGATTATCTCAGCATTTTGTTGTTACAGATTTCTTGTCCACTCATATATATGCTATAAAAATCCTGTTTTCTTTCCTCACTTAAACTTTATGTGGTTCTTGTGTGGATACAAGGTCTGGGTTTTTTTATAAAGGTTATCCCCTGGGATCCATTTGCAGTGAATTTTCCTCTCAGAAAAGTAAAATTAGGTTTTAAAGTGGGCTAGGGAAGTTATCTGCACGGTCTTGTGATGAATATGAAACTGGTCCTGTAACTCTGGGTACTGCTCCAAGCAGACAACACAGAGGTACTGACTGGAAACAGATGGGAACATTTTCATAGGGGAAAATGCTCCTTATACTGATTTATTCTGAGTACATTGCAACCAAAAAATGCAAAGAATTCCAGCTCCCCCAGCTCATCTGCTCTGCTGTGGCTTCATCCCAGGAGAGAGAAAAACTGCTGCATGGAAATGGAGGACTAGGCAAGGTCTTGCTGCTGCTGGGTCTGTCCACTTAGGAGAACAAAATTTTGGCAGCTCTAGAGATGCCCAGGATTTCCCTCTGATGCCATGCCCTTTTCCAAGAGATGTCATGTCACTGCTCAGCTTCATCAAATTCTCTTTTTCCTTTTGCTTGTCCTCAAATCTGGAAGGGCTGGGATGGCAGGGGTGAAACCCTGCTGTTCTCCTGCTGCTGGCTTTCTTCCCATCCTTCATCCCTGCTATGCTCAGCCCAGCTCTGCTCTCCCCACTACGGGTAGGGAAGGCAGATGGGAGGAAAATGCAATGCCTGGAGACTCAGCCTCTCTGCCCCTGTCAGTTTACAGTCTAAGGGCAACCTGGCTTTGCACTGAGATGGTGACATGCAGAGAAAAGAGGAAAGGATGGAAGAATCTGCCTTAGACAGGAGGTCAGAGAAGTGGTTTCAGTTCATATCTTCTGTGAGTTGCACTGTTTTAGCCTCCTGGCTTTGCACTGTGTCAATGTCAACATTCGTGCCAGACGTTCAAGGAAAATCAGAACTTTCCTTTACAATTTCTGCTTATTTAAAATAGGATACTAAGGAACAGAGATAAGTGAAAGAAATTGTAAGAAAATGTTCTTTTACTATTCTTTCTATTCTGTATGTGCTATACATGAATTAACTGTGCCATTTACACATTAGTACCCTAAAAAGAAAACCACAAAAATCACCAAAAGGAAATAAATGTGCCGAGTGACAAAAAAGAAAACATGAAGTTACTTTGGATGGGTGACTTTTTTTTTGTTTGTTTGTTTCAACATAAATAAAGGCTAAGCAGTTATGCAGAGTACCCATTTTTTAAAGATAACCTTTAAAAGCACGCAGACTTTTATTGAATAAGATATTATTATGGTATATGCATAGCCTTGGATCACAGCCACAGAAAACAGTTAAAAAGAAGAAAAAATTGAGTTTAAATGATGTATATATATGATATATATATAACCTGTTTGAAGTCTATGTGCAAGTAACCTGTGTAGAAGCTAAGATAATTTTCCTGACTGCTTCTTCTCCATCTCTCCTGCAGAATCTGACCATGTGTATGCTTTTATCTTTGCAGGCAAGGTAACCATAACATTGCAAATCCTCTTGGAAGTCATCCCAGCAGAGGAAGATCAGAAATCATGATCATCATGTACAGCTTTTGGCTTGGTGTTTGATTTCTACCTGAAACAAAACTAGTAGGGAGATTTATCCCCCTTCCTAACATGCTGCAAACTGGAGGAACAAGTCACAGTCACGATGGATACTGAACAAGTCATTTACCAGAATCTTCTTTTATGATACTGTTGCAAAATTTTTTTTTGTCTACATGTAGAAAGCAAGTACTTGTGCTACGAGGGAACTCTTTACTGTTTCTTTTGGTACAGTGTCTTATTTTAACAAACTGTAAGTTCATCAAACTGCAATTTTGTTTGCCTTGTCCCTGAAGATAGGTTCAAGTGATGTGTAATGGCTGGGTGTACCATGAAGAATGTATCTTGCTTTCTGTCCCTGGAGATCTCAACTCTCACCAGAGCAAGGGTGAGATAAAGCTGCTGAATTTCACATACTACATTCTTCCCATCACTCTGTTTGGCAGCTCGATTTGACTTTTGACTCGCTGGAGGCCCCAGCACACAGATGCAGAAGCACCACTCCCTAGCCCTTTGGGATGGCAAACTCATGGTTTCTTCATTCCAGAGTTCTTATACCATCCCAACGGAAACATCTTTTGGGATTAATATTTCTGCCAGTGGGGCAGAAAGATTTTAGCACAGGAATTGTAGCAGTAATTTTATACATGCTAAATTTTTTCCAGGCTGGAATTGATCACTGGTTTTACCAGTGCTTGTGTATCTACACACACAAAATCCAGCAAGTTGAGCAATGACCTTCAAAAGAGTCAAAATATTTTGAAGGTCACCTCCACTGCTGTATGAATATTTCCTATCTGGAAGCATATGGTCCTGCAGTTATCAGTCAGGCAAAGCTGATTTTAAAGTTTTATATCAGTGTTGGTGGGCAGAAATAGATGTCAGTTGGTGGGAACATGGTAAAGACATGACAATAAATGCAATACTTTTTTATGAATAATGTATAAGGCAGGCTACAGCAGATTTGCTGATTTGAGTAGGATATGTGCCTGATCTCTGGGCTTTTCACTCAAGCACACTCCATTTAACAGAGCTTTGGAATACTGAGGAACATGTGCTTTTCCTGTCTTCTCATGGGTTTTATCTCAGCAGAAACAGAGAAAGGCGTTCAAAACTGATAAAATAAAATGAAATTCATCTCCAGAACTATTTTTAGCTGAGCTCTGTCTCAAATATGAGCTGAAATTTTGCCCTTTTTAAAAGATAATTGTATAGCTAAAGAAGTTTTTTAATACTTAGAAATTGAGTTTTATATTCTTAATGACTACCCAACCTTAAGGTTAAGGTTTATTATCACTCCGTTAAGAATATAACACTTAACTATTGAATGCACTACTATTTGAGCTGTCTGCTTTCAGCAAGTCATGTTTCATGAGAATTCTTGTGGAACTAAGCAACATTTAACTTCCTGAACTGGGAGAAAAGCACAACTAGTAGCCAGACCACTACAGTAAAGGGAGACTGTGTATTGTGTGTGTGTTGTATATATCCAGAATACCTACTGCTTTAAAGGTGTACAGTAATGTATCTTAAATGTATACATGTTTTTTTGATTTTGTATCTCTGTGGTGGAATTTCACAAAAGTAGGGAAATGCAAGTAACTGCTTATATGGAGAAGAGCATTAATTTAAGACACAGAAAGCATTTTGCAAACAGTGTTTTTCTTTAAATATTTTCTGTTTACAGTAATTTAGTGTTATTAGAAATTTATTTTAGGCAAACATTTGGAGAGAGTTTTTTGTGTTCAGTGGATGTGTTTGTTTAGTACTTACATTTGGGTCACAGTTCTGCTTTTGAGGCCATCCCCGTTCATCAGGGTTTGGCCTCTGTCGTCATGGAGCATCTTCAAAGTGCACAAACACTACTTCTCTCTGACAGAAATAAACTGTCTGGCACCCTGCAGGAGTGCACCCAACCCATTCCTCCCCTAATGAATGCAAAGTGCACGGGATCCAGAACAAAACCACTTCCAGAGCGACCATGGACGTGACTTTTTCACTCTGTTTCATTCCCATGTATTCACTCCTGTTGTGCCACAATACTTGAAAGTTGAATTGTAGGCAGTGTTAACTTGTAGAAATAAAGAGGCTCCATAAATATAAAAATAAATGTTGCTTTATTTCCTCATCGTGGTCTTTAATATTTAGAAATGTTTCTGAAGCCTGATTCAGTGAACAAATTTTTACTAGGTTTGGTTCATGTAAAGGGTTAATTTCTCTCAAGGGAAATCCTAGGACTTGTTGATTATGAAGTTTTATATTTTAGGAAGGAAAACACATGTAAAATAAAAGTCTGGATTTTTTGAAGGTGCACAGGGATTTTAATTTCAGTTTAAGTTTCTTTAGTACATGCAAGTACAGTACAAAATAATGTAATTGGGTTTCCACTGTATTATGGAAGTCAGTATTAAGAATTTTTATTACACTTGAAAGTGAGGCATATCTTCAGAAACTGAGGAAAAACATTTTTTCTTTAAGCATCAAGTTCTCTTATAAGATTGAAAAGAAATACTTAACAGAGTCATAGAGGAAATTCTTTTAGAATAAAGAATAGACATTAGCTATACCTTTTCTTATTAGGGCCTGAGGTGGTCAGGCCAATGAGATTATTTCTGTGGTTCTTCTTTTTCTTGCCTTTTGCACTTTTATATCAACTGGATGTGCCAAAAGATCTTTCTTTTTGTTTAGGTGGTTGTTGCTAGTTTTTTACTTCTTTGAATTTGTTGCTTTTCTGGGGTACAGGTAAAAGTGTCACTGAAGGTAAGAGAAATGAACATCTTATGTGAGTAGCAAATACTGCTCAGGTTTAGTGTAACACAGAGAAACTGTTCAGCACCTGAAGCCTCTGAAAGGGCTGATGTGCCTTTGCATCTCCTAATCTGGAGCATCACAATTCCCCCATAAGAATTATTTCTTTTCAATTCAAATTGCAACAGAAGCGTCTTTTGACCACACTACATCTTCTGCATTTTTCAATCTGAATGAAAAACAAACAAAAAAACTTTGCTTGCCAAAGGTTCACGTGCCTTTCACTATATACATATAAATATAACTCCTTGGCTGAAAAATCATGCTCCTGCTTTTATTTTCACAGGAAAAGCAGGCTTCAATTTACGAATAGTTGTCAAATATTTTTCTACAGAAGGAAGTAGTAGTTAGCTATATCTACAAGGTGCATAATTGTGTTGATGTAACAAGATAAAGAGGATTTCCCATTATGTTCAGTGCCTCCAGCATTTCTAACTTAAGAATTAGCCATATATCAGGATCCAAACAGATTTTAATTAGCCTGTCTTTGAGAAACGTGTGTTGATCTTTCTTAGGAGGAATTAGTTATTTCATTTTACAATGTATCTATCAAATACTATGTTTAATGACCAAGCAGACCAAGGTTTGGACAGCAGAGCATGGAGCAGCTAATTAATATACTGAAATCCAGTACAAAAATTGTATTTATATCTGGGAAGGATGCAAAGTACAAAGTCTGGCATTTGAACCCAGGCAGGATTGGTCAGGGGGAAGAGCACGACAATGTGTGATGACCCCTAATGGTCATAGGGCAGCTGCCTAAGGCTGGAGACCCTCCTGCAGGAAAACCATCCTAAAAATGTATATTTGTGCCCATGTATATACAGTTTGTGTCCTCCCTAAGGTGCTGTTTAGTCCCTTTTAGCCTGGCTCTATCCCTGGCAGGACAAGTCTCAGGGAAGGCTGGTACTGTCAGAGTGAGATGGCAGATTGAGATATCCCTGTGCCTTTTCTGTAGAAGATATCACTTCTTTTGAAGTGAATTTTCTTTTGCCCCTGGAACATCCCCTGCATTCTTTGAACCATTCCTCTCTGGTGGTGTCTGGAGTAACTGGGGAAAGCCTCTTTAAACACCTCTGGGGATTTGTTGGGGCTTGGCAAACTGATGGAGTTTTTCAGTTTGCTTCAGAAGCCTGTAGAATTTTCTTGCATGCTAGTCCATGCTAAATTTGTTTTCTATTGTATTTTTGCCAAGGTACTCTTGGAGAACATGTCAACAATTGACACCATTTCTGTTTACATTTGCTTTCTTGTTTCATTTTTTATTCAAAGAAACTTTTGAAATAATTTTTCCTTGAAGTACAAAGATGTAAATGGATAAAAACACCTGTTCCAACAAAGGATTAACTTTATCAAGCAAGAGTGTGGATCCTCCTCGTATTTCCTGTAACCCGAATGTCTACAGTGTTGTGATGTATATCAAAGCTTTGAGATTTTCTAAATATGATATTGGTGATGATCCAACATGGTTATAAAAATGCTGTGGCTACAGTCAGTTTTATGCTCCTGTAGCTCAGCCTCTGCTCCCAACTCAAGTTACTCAATGTTCCCACTGGTAAACTTTTCTACAGGCCTTTTTCAGATCCAGGAATTCACCTATCTCTCCTTTGAAAGGGCAATGCCATCCTTTCCTTTGTGGTTCACCTCAGCTCCCTGAGCTGGATGTTAGCAGGTGACCTTAGCTCTAGACAGGCCCTTAGCTGAGCCCAGGGATTCTTCTGTTCCAGGGAAGTTGGAACCCTGGGTTTTAAAAAGTAGCTGGCTTTTGCAATTATCTCTCTCATTTGTACTTAAAATGTTTTATAAAACTGTTAGATAGGAATTTTTGGTGCTGTTTTTTTTGATGTGGTTTTGTGTGTGTCTGTGTGTTTGTGAATTTTATTTTTTCCCCCTTCCTGTTAGTTATGAGAAGTTAAATGTTATGGGATCTTCTAATTTTACCCTGTGCCTTTGGCTGTGCCTGAAGAAAGCCATTTGATGCAGTTTCAGCTGCCAATATCTCTTTGCCACTCAGTCATTACAGTGTAATTGGATCTAAAGTACGTGGATAATTTGCTGCTAGCAATTCTGGCTTATCTTAATTATGATTTCCAGCTGATTTCTAACAATACTCATCAATGAATATGCATGGCATAGCAGTCAGACTGGTGCAGGTGAAAGAAAAACTCTGTTTGAGAACTTGAGCTTTGCTGCTACCTACATACCAAGCTGTTTAAAAGCATCAAGGCAGGATCTCTGCCTTAAACTGGATGGAGGCTTTCAGAAGGGCTAATGACACAGCCCAATGAGTGCAAATGTTTTGGATTCTGTATACGTGTGCATTCTTCCACATTTGGCAAAATTTCTGGGAGAAAATGAGGAAAATCTGAGAGGTATAAACGTGACCTCCTAGGCAGACGATTTCCCCAGTACTTTCTTCTGCATTCACCCTGACTGAAGGCTACAAATATATTTTCACTGAGAGCATTTCTATTCAGTGTTTCTTCTGCAAGCCAGCTCTTTGAAACATCTGTATTTAATTTTAAACTGGGTGCTATTCTTACCCGTCTGCTTGTGATTTTTTTTAAACCTCCTATTTTTCCTCACCTGAAAACTGTCATGTCATAGAAAACTGGTTTTACAGGTTGCAACAGTACTTTTAAAAAGTAACACAGTCATAAATTAGGGTCACATAAAGATCTAAAGCAGTTCCAAGCAGCTCCCTCCTCCCGGGCTCATACAGTATTGTTTGCAGATTGCAGCTGGAGGATCTTAAAGTTTATCACAGCAAATACTCAGCTCCCCTCAGGCATCAAGGATGTGGTGTTTTATTAGAATCCTTGCACTTGCACTTCAACACCTGATTAGAGGTTCTGACTTGGCCAAGTTGGTGTTGGAAAATTTGGGCACGTAATAAACCTCACGTGAGGTTATGAAAACTCTGTGGGATAGTGAGAGATTTGGACAAGCTGAAAGACTATGTGCACAGCAGTGAATTTTATTATTAGCCATCTATGTATAACTAATTACTTGCATATTTTCAATTACCAATAACTGAACTGAAAAATAGCTGTTATACTGTTTTAGAGAGGTGTTTCTTTTGTTTGTTTGTTTTAGTTTTTCTTTCCTTTGTTTTTGAGCATTATATTCAGGACAGCTCTCTCAGGTGTTCTGCTTGAAAGCTGGGGCAGACAAAGAAGCTTTTAAGGGAATTCTCACTGTATTTTCTCTACGTGCCCTGCACAGTGCAAGTCAATATTCATAAATTACTTTTAGCTGCTCTTAGTATTTCCCATCTCTGTTTGCTAATTCATATACCAGATATATTTAAAATGAACCACTAAACATCAGGGGATTTGATGCTTGTTCCACATGCAACAGCTCACTATTGAACAAAATTCCAGTGCTTTGTACTAATGCTAAGCCCTACCTTTGATTTTGTAATAAGTACAGGAGTCAGAGGCAGAATAAATCAGACCCTATACTGTCAGGTTGGCAGAGATGACTGATCATAGCTTTCTGGCAGCCCTGCATTTGACTGCAAGTCTCATGCAGCCCTACTTTAGATCATCTAGAGGCATCTGGATGATGAAAAGCAGGCTGGTTTAGAGGACAGAATACAGTGCTGCACCGCTGTCATGTTTATTTAGTGGCATGTGTCTGCTAAAATGCTTCAGGTTGTAGCTCATGGTAATAATTCTCTCTTGTGTTGAATCCATCTTGGCCCATTTTTATTCCTTTACCCATATTTTAAACAAAAATTGTTTTCAAAAACCTTTCCAAAATGGAAACAAAGCCTTTATCTAAAGCAGACACATGTGAGTAATAAAATAGCTCATTTCTGCACTCGCTAAGAGTGCTGTTTTTAGAAATGAAATCATTATGTGTTAGTCAAAAGGTTAGGTGGTCACCCCAACACTCATGTTCTTCCTGCTTTAGAAAAAACTCTTTACTCAAGTATCAGAAACTCTCTAGTCCTACAAATTTGAGTTTGGTTGCTGTTTGGCTCTTGGTGATGGACATCTGCACCAAAGCTCTGGTTTTGAATATTGAATTTGGATCTGAAACCCAAAAATTTTTCTGGGCAGAGGGAGCAAGGAGCAGCAGCCTGTGACTGTCGCCCTGTCCTGGAGGGGTTTGTGCATCTGTCATAGGAACAGGACTCATCTGGAAGCTGCTCTCATGGAGAAATTGTAGTTCGTTCATGTTATGAATATGCCTGCATACAAACCACAGACTGGTACAGCACATTGTGCTGGGTTTTCTCACAGTTTTTCAAGGTGTTATTTGAGATGCATTTATGTCTGCCTTGTATGGCTTTAATTTGGCTTTCTCTTTTATAATACAAATGATTTTCTGTGTATACACAGAGATGTATGTATTCTTTAGGGCTGGTGATGCAGAGCTGCACTCCCGTGTTGCAAGTTTAAGACAATCAATGAAGTATTATTTAATGCATGCCAACTTCTTTTTTAATGCTATTTCTAAAGTAAATTGCAGCAAGCACACAGCTATCCACTATGGAATAATAAATTGATATAGAATGTGTGGGGAAAAGGCAATAAGCCAGAATCATTAAAAAGCTCAGTGCACCACTCCAGCAACACAAAGCAGCCATAAAGCTGAGGTTGGAACTGCACACAGCAAATGGTGTACACCAGTAAATCTGGCCCTGGTAATTTTATTGCAAGTGACATGCAAGCCAGAAAAACATTTAGATAATTGAAATTAACGCTTTTAACAATGATCTATAAAGCAGTGAATGATAATCAAGAGGTTCTTTCAAGCTCTTTGTAGCAAACTTATAGTACTTCACACTCTATTTTTCTCCAATATAAAGGAGACAAAACAACACAGACCCTCTTTTCCTTAAGAATGGATCATCTTTTTGGTAAGGTATCATACCAGCCTCTACTTTGCCAAACACTACAAATGTGCATGGATTGAAGGCTTGTTATTTTGGTCTTGGAACAAAGTTAGATAAAAAAGGAAAAGATAATAAATAGGAGCTGTTGGAAAAACATGAAACAGATTTTTTTTTTTTGATTGATGCAAATCTGCACCTGTGTTTACTCATATCAAAGTGACTGTGCATACCAGATCATGTGAACATAGCCCTTGGGTAGGTAGAAAGGCTGCTGCAATCTTTGAAGTCTTTTGGAGGGTGTAACCACTACTGTAAAACTTTGGATATTCTTCACTGATACTCTCAAAGTTAAAAAGTTTTTATTTTGCATTTAATCCATTCCATGTTTTTCGATGTTGCTCTTAAGATACAACCATTTCCTTTCTTTCTGACCAAATTGAAGAAAGAGAAGATTCAATCTCTCATCTCTCTCAACAATGTCAGCTTTTTAATGTTGGATCAGCTATTTAAATCACTGTTTTACCATATTATTGGCCACTGTCTCTCATTAAACTGCCCCCAAAGCCACCAGGCAGGGAGCCTGGTATTTTACCACACCCCAACCAGGCAGCAAGCCTTTAAAATGAACCTGGGGAGAAGTGGGAACACTGCCTTGCATCATGTTGTGCACAGGGGTGAAACGTTTCCCTGTGGATTAGAACTAAAATCCTACCAGGACCCTTTTTAAAACTGAGCTGGTTTTGCTTATCTGAGTTCTGTGCAGAAATCTCTGCCATCTCTTTCTAGTCTATCAATCTGAGCTCTTTCATGAATACCAAATTCATTTCAAAAAATCAGAGTCAGTAAAATATCTCTGTAGAGGAAGCAGCAGTATTGGGAGAGAGATGGAAATGTGGGTTTGCATTAAATTCCCCTTTTTTGTCAGATGATAAGGATGCTTCAGAAGTAGTACTGCAAATATTTTTTTAAAAAACCCAATCGTTCCTCTACACTAATATAAAACATTTTGTTCTCAAATAAAAGCAGACAAATATGTGTGTGTGAGAGAAGAAATAAAGCATTGCAGGTGTGAGAACACATAAGAGCAATATTCTCTGTACTACTCCTGAAACTCTGGGGAGGGAATGAGTGCTTCAGGAGGGGAGTTGTGCTGCCAAAATTCTGGGACTCTGATATTCCTGTCTCTTCTCCTGAGCACCTCCAGCATCAGTCTTTTAGGTGCTGCCACTGTGGAGAAATTTGGCTGGAGTGGTTTACCCTGTCTTGATGGTGGGAAAGGTGCAATGTGCCTGGAAAAGTCATCAGCCCCCATGGAGAGGTGACCCCATACCCAGTGGGACTGTGGAATATAGTGAGAACAAAGTCTGAGAAAAAATGGGTGGCTTTTGAGATCCCACCCAGAAGCCCATGTTTGTGACAAATATAAGTTACTGGAAGCTGTAAAACCAGGAAACCTTTTACACTGATCTCCAGTATAAAAGAAATTGAGATCCAAGGTGAACGTAGAGATGATGTCAGTGCTGTGCTCCTGTCTCCGTGGGGGACAACTAATTCGGCTCCCTGGAGAGGTAAACACATCTCAGGGGGAAAAAAATAAAAAAAGGCTCAGCTCATGAGGGCAGTTGTGAAAGTTGGGTTATTTTAGGAGGTTGGAGAAAAGGAGACAGGCTGAGTTGGGAGGATCAGGACAGTATGCCCACAGTGCCATCACCTGTAGGAAAGAATGGGCAGAGTTTTCTCCCCATGAATTTCAAGTCCTAGTGTCTTGAAGAGGAAATTACAGGCTTAAAGTCCCCTTAAATAGGAATGTCAGAGATACAGACCTATCTCTCCTTCCAGAGGAAACTGGTGGCTGCTGTATGAAACCTGAGGGCAGGTAAGAGTAGCCTGGAGCAGCAGGCTATACTGACCAGGACTAGGCTGAAAATAGGTCAAAGCTGTTGTTTGTCCAAACAGAGAGTGAGTGTTCATATAAACCTTTACAAATATCTGATTTGCCTGCCGTGTTTTTCCCCATATTTACATTCAGGCAACAAATGCATTTGAGTGTGGGTGACATTGTACCAATTAAAAAAACGGAGGTTTCTTGACAGTCGAATCATACTCAATAGTATTTGAGAAATCTTGTTTTGAAATTTTTAGTCTACAACTGAGATATTATATCCATTAAAAATTTGTGACTGACTGGTTGAGACAAGCACATAATATTGTTTTTGTTCTGCTAAGACTCCTATTGATGTTGTGGATTTCTCATACCTAGAAATGTTCAAAGCCAGATTTGATGGAGCTTTAAGCAACCTGATCTAATCAAAGGTGACTCTGCTTAAGGCACGGGGGTTGGAATGAGGTGATCCTTAAAGTCTTTGCAAACCCAAACTATTTTATGTTTTTATTCCAAACATTTATATTCAAAGGATAACAGGAAGAGCATGCACAAAGAGCTTCAGTTACAATTACATTTTAGGAGTAATAATAATAAATTAAGAGACAGCAACAGATTTTAGGTTTCTTTTGGAACATCTAATTAGCTAATTTGTTATATTTTAAACTGAGTAACTGAGTATTCCAATTTAAGTGGAACTTATAGAGCCGTAATTTAGAAAAGAAATTGTAGTCTCTTTGTTGAATGGTAATACTTTTTCTCCTCTTAACTGTATTCATATTGCTCATGGGGTTCCAAAAGTACTTTGAAATTTTTGCTTGCAGTTCAAGTCCATTCCTAAAAGATTTTATTCATTAAAAAAAAAAAAAAAAAGCTTTGCTTTTATTTTCCACACAGTTCATCTTCTTGCATTCTTGGCAATGCAGACCAGGAGTTATTATTCCAGAAGCAGCTATGTGGAGTCTAGGCAGACGTACAGATTTTACATTAACAACCTATTTTGCAGAAATCCTTTACTCTCCATTAACAAAATATAGGTTTGATGGGGATCTTGATACTGCTGCTTTTTTATTTACGTTTCTTATTATTACAAAAATTGATTGTGACTCCACTTCAGTTGGTTTACCTATCTATTATAATATGCCATATTCAATATGTTTTTTTAAGACAACAACTTACGTTTAGGATTTCTAGTCCAGAAAAATCTTGTCTTCCATCATTTCTTTCTGGTATCATTAAGTTTATTTCTAATAATTGGTAATGTTCAGAGCCCTGAATTTCAGTCTGCAGGTTTTTTTGTCTTCCTGCCAAAACCTTCAGCATCATTCTGCAGCCCTTGGTACTCAGCGTTTCTTCTTGTAAACGACTGCAGGATTTCCTTACAAAGAGATTATTGATAGGACAAGGGGGAATGGCTTCCAGCTGAAATAGGGTAGGTTTAGAATAGATATTAGTCAGAAATTCTTCCCTGTGAGGGTGGTGAGGCCCTGGCACAGGTGGCCCAGAGAAGCTGAGACTTCTAATGGGGAGCATCACTGCCTGTGGCCGAGGGGTTAAAAGCAGATGATCTTTAAGGTCCTTTCCAACCCAAGTCACCCTATGATTCTATGAGTACCTCAGTAGAATATATTTTACATTTTATAAATGTAAATATGTAGGAATTTCATTTTCTTGATTATCTATGTGTCGTTCTACAACTAAAAAGAAGAAATGATCCTGTTAAATACCACTTTACACAAAACATTAGGAAAGACCTGTTATTGTGCTATGTTATAATTTCATCTCAAGTTTTTCTGCTTCTTGTACTGAATGTTACAGCTTGGAATATGAACATTTAACTCTCTTTACTCTGGTGCCAAAGATATTCTGGTAAGTGTAATGCCAGAATACAGAAAATTCCTTACTGAATGTCTCTGTGTCAAAATAATTGGTATCACTTCACAGATTATGCACCAGCTTCAGCCTGGGTTACAACAAACTCTGTAACCTTTGTGTGATGGTGCACAAAGTACCTCCCCACATTACCAAAATTTTGCATAGTCAAAACATGGTTTTTTCCCTCTATAAACCTTATAGTTTTCTTTTTAGTCTCTATAAATGTTATAGTTATAATAACTTTAATTTTTCTCCTCATGTCCTATAGTACAAGATTTCTCTTGGCAATTCCTTTTGTTTTCTTTGTATTTTAGAAGTCACACAGAGAAAGGTTAAGCTCTGAAAGGGCTGTCTCCTTTTGGATACATTTATTTACACATATATATGTAAATGGCCAGGAGAATACTTTCCTTTGCTCCTTATTTTTTTTCCCTCCCTTAAGTGGATCAGGCAGTAGCAAAAAAGGTTTATTCCATCTGCAGGAACAACCTTCCAGAAAAGAATAAGAGCAGATTAAGAGCTAACTTCAGAGCTGTGGAGGCTGCATCTTTGAAGATGTATTCATTTCACTTGCCTCTAACCATCTGAAAACTCAGTGCAAGACTGGAAGGTCTCTGTAGTCACTGGAGACAAACTGGTCCTCCCAGGAGGCAATGTGAGCTATTCTGGGGTATGAAGGATGAATTTTTCTCTGTCTGCTTTCTACTTCTGGTGGAGTTGTACTTTCTTGTCTCTCCAGCCCTGCTGGGCTTTGCTGCCTTTCACACCCTTGGACACATCTCAGCTCACAGCATTTTGAGAATGGTGGGTTTTCTCTTCACTCCCTCTGGAGCAGTCTGTTTTTCCCCACTGACCATGGAGAACACTCCTAGACTATAGAGGAACACAAGTCACACATCGGATGCCCGAGGCAAATGAGAATTTAGAAGAGATAAATCCCACTCTTTGAAGCAGAGTAAACCCAACAAGACTATCCATCCAGCTAGCAGTGCACATGCCTGAGTAAGAAGCCAGGATAATGTGCAGAAGGAAGAAAACATTTGAGAAGAATGCAGAAAAAAGGGTGTTTCAGTCCTACTGCAAAAGGTATGGTGATGTCTGTCACTGGGGCAAATGGAGTGACTTACCCCTTTACATGGAGTTAAGGGAAAACAGGTGACTCCCCTTCTCCTGAGGCTGCTCTGCTTTATCCAAACCCTTCTGTGATAAATGCAGGCAGTGGAAGCAACAAGGGGTCCAAGAGGAATGCTTCAGCAGTCGTTGCCAGAAGGGATTTTTACTCCCATACTCTTTCAATTTCTTTCAATTCAAAATGCTGCAGACAATGAACTGATGGTTTATTTTCTGAAACAAATAAGTACTTCAGAGAGAGTCTAGTGTTTTGATCAAAAGGCAGCATTAAAAACATGCAAGCAGTAAGTGGAAAATCTACTGTTAGAAAAACAATGCTTGGCAGCCCAAATCTGTTAATAAAAGTTCTCATTAATCCCTAGCAACACAATCAATCTGTGCTGAAAATTTAGTCTTACGTGTATGAATTGGAAGTGATCTTATTAGTGTTTTACTACATCAGGTCAGATAAACTTCCATATCTATTTCAGTTAAGCTTGTATTGATCCACTTAGAAGATAATTTTGACTTGCATTGTTTTTGGGGGGGTAATTTCATTTGTCTCAGACTGAAGTCAAGAAAAAAGTGTAATTTAGCAGTTGGGGGATGCATGCACTCTTCCACCTGTGCATACAAACACACAGACACCCACATATTTGTGTAGCAGAGGTGCCTATGTGATGTTTTGGAATCACCCTCTTGGTTCCTCGGTTCCTGATACCATATTTGGGTCAGAATTTGGTGTCTGAACTGCAGTATACCTATGGAAAGAACAATTCAGTGAGTAACAGAGACTTTTCTCAGTTCAGCTGCAGTCAAAGCTCCATCTGCAAGTCAGAAAGTGTTGTACAAGCTAAAAGCTTTGTTTTCAAAAGAAGAAGAGTGCCAAAGAAGGAGACAGGTGTGAGGTCTAGATAAATACCAACTGCAACAAGTTGTTGTTAGGAAGGGAGTTTCTTTGCTCTTTTCTGCAAAAATGTAGTCAGAGGGATGTAGCACCTCTCCTGTGAGGATGACTCGGGTCGTTCAGCATAAGAGAAGGATCTTGAGAAACCTTATTGTGGCATTTCAGTATTCACAAGGAACTTGTAAAAAAGATGGGACAGACTCTGAAGACTTTTTCCAGAATGAGGAGAAGGTTTGATCAATTCTATGCATAATGAAGGGCATCACCTATTTAGTTGAATGAAATTTTTATTTTTCAAAACAATGTGATTTGCATTACAATACATTTTAGTAGGGCCTATAGCAATAGGACAAGGAGTAATGGTTTTAAATTAAAACAGGTTCTGTTTAGATTAGATACAAGAAAGAAAATTTTTACCACTAAGAGTGGTAAAACACTGGACAAGTTCCCAGAGAGGTGGTAGATGCCCCATCCATGAAATCATTTAAGGCCTGTTTGGATGGGGCTCTGAGCAATCTGATCTAGTTAAATATTCCCCATTAATTGTAGAGGAGTTGCACTAGATGACTTTTAAAATTTCCTTCCAACAGAAACCATTCTAGGATTTTTTCAGGTATGTTTTTCAGGTAGGTGAGGCAATGCCCTTAAGTGGAGGGGTATAGGGAGAGAAGGACTGTGAGAAACCCCCATTTTTCCAATGTATCTGCCAGTGGCTTTTGGTCTGCCTTCCACTACTGAAAACAGAAATAACTCTTGGAGGTGTGGAATAGAGACAAGATCTCATCCCACTTGAGGATTTGCATCTTCCTCTCATATGAGGCAAATACTCCCCATTTCCCATTGGTAATGCATGGAGCAGGACTATGCCTCCTGTGGCTGCCAGTACCAGGAGAAAAAAAATTGTACAGGCAAGACACTACACTCATGATGAATTTGAAACAGTTTTTTTTATTTAGTACTGACATGGAAAGTAGGCATTGCTGCACTTCTTCTCTGAAGAGCATGAAGTCATTGAACAATTACAAAAAGAAGAGTGAGAAAGGCCATAAGAAGTACCCCTGCTGTGGTATTTTTCCTCTGTAAAGATGTCATAGACAAGTTCCTTTTACTTATAGCTATAGTAGCATACACTGAACTCATTTTTTCAGAAGGTATTTTGCTATAAGCTTACTCTCTGTCTTTACCATTTTTATTTGCACTCCATAGTCAGAAGTTATTAACAAAAGGCCTATAAATTCAAGTCATTAAACAGACTATCATTCAGCTGAAAATAATTCAGAATAATAAATTGAAAACATTAAAACCCCTTCCAAACTGAGAGGTAGACCTCTTGTCCATAGATCTGAAGACTCTGAGTCACCTAGTAAAGGCAACTGGCCTCATCCATCCACTATTTCACTGTGAATTAAAAACTGATCACATTTGTCATGGTTTGTCGTGGTTTCCACTGCAGCAAAAAGTCTGGTGGAAATGGAATACTTGACCCAATTAGCAAAAAAAAACCCCTCAAAAGTTTCTTGGTGACTCGGGAGGTGCCTCCCTATGGTCAATCTCAGCACTTCTGTGGGAAGAGACAGGATGGAATTGAGTCACAGCTGTGGGGTGTACCTGCAGAAGCACAGAACAGCACAGAACAGCACATGATGGCACAGAGAAGCACATGGCAGCACAAGGAACTTGTCTCCACCTGACTTTGTGGGGAGGAGGTGTCAGGGGCAGAGCCCTGCAGAGAGGAGCCTGCCAGAAGCTGACAGACAGGTGACCAGCACAGGATCACATACAGAGATATTAGGAAAGAATGCTGCTGACATGGCAATGTGTGAGAGATAATTAGTGAGAATTACCATATAATGAAATCCTGTGTCTTAAAGAATTGTATGAAACCAGCTCCTTTCTTTGAATAAAGGATTCAGATTCCCTGCTGGTCTGAGTCCGTGCCTCAGTGGTTACAATTTCCATGGGTGCAAAAATCCTGCCTGTGCAATAAGGTTTTGAGTTAATATAGTTGTCTTATTCCTAACAGAACAGGAAACAGAAACCTCCCTTTTCAGGAGAGCCTGGCACAGATGTTAAATTTTTTGGAAATTAGTTATTCACCATGATAACTATCGATGGATAAAAAGTCTAAAGCAGAGTGTAAAATATCTTGCTTTTCCAATACTCTAATTCCACTTGGAAAGGCTCCTAGTGGCAGACTGAGCACAGTCAGTACTGCTGCAAGGATTGCTCATGGATTCAACAGGGAACAGGAGACCTCCTGGCATAGTATCTAGCAGTGCCACCTTGGAATACCCTGCAAATTTATGTTTGCATGAGCCTGAAGTGTTGAAATATCCTGAGGTTCAGAGCTCTGTGAAACGTGCATTAAGCCTGCTTTCCTTCTTGAAATATTGCCTTAATATATATTAAAATATAATGCAAAATTTTGTGAAACTCAAACCCAGGGAAAAAACCCTTTAAAATCAAAACACTGGGATACATTATTACTACTTACTCATAATTTCTATTGATAAAAATACTAATGATAATGATTATCATCACCCTGCTGTATCTTTCCTTTCTGGTGCTATGGCAATTTCTGCACAACATGTGCACTATTCAGACAGTTCCTCTTAAAATACTTACTCAGATTTACTGATAAATGTGTGATTTGCAAATGCAGGTAGTGCATTCCTAGTTAGCAAACCCCTTCTTGCCTCCTATAAATAGGTGTGTGCTTAAGTGCTTTTTCAAGTGTGACTTAGACACATAATATTGGACAGAATAAGGGTGTAGTAGAAGGCAAAATATTTAACAATGCTGTACAAAGCCACCATTTATCTCCTGCATGCAACTTCTATTCTGCTTAACAAATTTTTGTTTGGCATAAGTGACAAACCAGGTTAAACAAAAGAACATTTCTGTCTTGCACTGCTGTTACAGTTAAACTTTGCAAAATTGGCTTTTCAGTTATTAAAAAAAAGATGAGAAAAAAGGAGAGGGAAAAAAGAAATGTAAAACTCTGCAAAGATAAGTTATGTGGCTGCTATTGAAAGAATTCTCTTGCTGGAATGTCAATAAATAAGACTTGAAAAAAAATAGAGAAAATCAATGGAACAAGTTCTAAAAGCCACCTGGTCTCTATATAGGAGGAATTAGCACATAAATGCAGCTAACTCCCTCAACATTTCATTTCTGGGAAAGGTGAAATTTTAAGCCATGGTATCCTCCATTATTCATCTCATCAGTCATCTTGCAATTGTAATTGGCATTGCCAGGCTAGATGCCTGCATTCCTGCTTTTCACCTACCCCTGTTGAACAGGGAGTGCAATTAATCAGCTCTTCTAGGGCTGGCTGTCCCTCTGTGAAATGCCATCAAAAACCTGAGCACATTTTGTGAGGAGAGGAAGGATGTCATTCTGGAGGACTTCTCTCAATGTTGGTGCGTGTTATAAACGAGCCTTAGGAACTGGACCTTTTCCTAGTGATGTTTGTGATCCGTCTCAAATGGTAGAGGAATTAATCTCAGGATTAAAATTGCCCTGGTTTCTTCCCTTTCTTTATGCTACTACCATTGTTGCAGTTTTGTAGTTTTGTGCTGTTTTGTACGTTGCTTCATTTCTTTGTAGGACTTTTATATTTGCATACAAGAATCTTGTGAGAAAAATTGGGTTGGAAGGGACCTCGAGGGATCATTTGGTCCATCCTGGAGTCTGGCTTACAGGCTGATACTAAGTGTGTGAGTAGGACAGAGGGAACTGGGGATGTTGGACATTATTACCTCTAAAGGTCTGTGAACCTTCAGGCAGTGCTTGTGGTTTCTCACAGAGAAAGCAGACCTCTCACAGCATGGCATGACAGCACCCATGGGGCCAGCAAATAAAAGCATTCAAATGGCTGAAAGAGCAACCAAAGCTCCTGTTAGACTGAGGATAGCTGTAAAATAAAACTTTACTTTTAGAATTTGATGTGTATAAGTGATATAAGTCCTTTCTCCCAAGTAACAACAAATAGGACAAAATTAAATGTCTTCAAGTTGCACCAGGGCAGGTTTAGATTGGATATTATGAAAAAATTCCTCATGGAAAGGGTTGAAATTGGAATAGGTTGCCCAGGAAAGTGGTTAAGCCATCCTCCCTAGAGATATTTAAAAGATGTGTGGATGTGGTACTTGAGGGCAAGGTTTTGCAATGGCTGTACTAGGTTAGCAGCTGGACTCATCATTTTAGAGGTGTTTTCCAACCAAAGTATTTCTGTGATTGCATTAAATAGGTGCTACTGCTGAAGGAATAGTTAAGGCAAACTTGGATTTTAAAACAGAAAGAGGCCAAAGTTTTCTTTATAAATAGGTCTGTCTGTACTGCCCACTCACCCCAACTATAAGGCAGATTTTCACATCTCTTGAATTTTTGGCTTGTCTAAAAGCTTTTTTTTTTTTTTTTTTAACACAGACACATGTAAATTTATGTATATAAAAGGTGACTTGTTTTAATGAAAAAGTTTTGGTCGGGAACAATTAATTACTTTCATCTTCAGGTACCACTGTAATACCAAAATCAGATCCAGGTTTAGAGAAATGTAAAACTTTAACTTCTGGCACTCCTCAGCAAGAACAAGTGTGTATTTTATCACTAGCTACTGAAATTTATGGCATTGAAATCAAGAGACAGCTAAAAGATGACTCTGCAGATTGTTCTTGTGATGTGGACAGAAGAATGCCCAAGTTATGTTTGCAGGGCAGAGTGTGTCATCTAAATTAATTCAGAGGAATTGCCTCATAAGTCATCTCTGCAGTTGCTCTGCATTGCACTATTTGAGGACCAGAATTCAACACTACACTAATTTTGCAAATGTAGCACTGATTCATCTGGTTTGGATCTTCATATCTTTTCACACAGAGAGAGTTTTAATGACACTCAGACCATTCAGAGAACCACACTAGCTAGACCATTAAACCCAGCATTAAATCCAAACTAACTCTTCAAGGAGCCTAATTCATTTAATATGAGGCAGTACAGTGTTGCTGATGACGCCACTGAAATATTTAAAACACAGTGTATTCCACCAAAAGGGAAACAAATATGAGAAACACATAAGAGCAGGTAACATTGCTCAGTTATTACTGGAGTTTTCTTCTGCTTGTAGGTACAGCAAAATATTTCACTTTAAACCACATGGTCACCCTGGGTGTTGCATTTTGTAGACCTGCATTTCATACCTCCTGTGAGCTCTCTGGAGAAGCCAATATAGGAGAGCAGAGTGAGTGGAAGACAGAGATTACTTTTTGCAGTCTTGAGGAATTCAGAAGCCTTGTGGCTTTGGAGAAATTTGTTTGGTTTTTTGTTCTTTTGGGGGGATGGGGGTGGGGGAAGTATGTGTGTTAAACCTGTGACAAAAAAAACAAACTAGGGAAAATTAGGAGGAAAAAAACATTTTAGGAAACTTGTACAGCCTCTTACATGTGGCAGCCAGCAAGTGGGATGTGCTCCTGGGTTGTGAATCATAGAATAATTGTTGGGCTTTCAACAGCAATGACATTTTCAGGACAGACCCTAGGTTCCTGGGGGTTTCTTCATCTGGCTAAAAACCAGTTATACTTCTCCAGGCCCCTCTCACCAAAATCAGCATGCTTAAAAAAATTATTAGTAAATTAATAACAATTAATAAAAACCAATATTTGACGTTTTTTGAAAATCCCATACATTTCAATGAAAGCGTATTTTTCTGGAATTTTCCTGGCTTGCTTTATTTGGGTTGTTCTCTCAGAAAAGTGTTGGCATTTATTAAGACACTTTTCTGGTCTGGCTTTGCTCCAGTAAAGCATGGCCTCGTTCCAGCCAGCTGTTAATGACAGTACTGGAGTGACACACACCAGTCTACTCATTATTGTGCAGAGGCATGAAACTGCACAAAATAGTCTATTTAACAACAGAGAAAATAGGTAAACTTGACAGGCTTTGGAAGCAGACTGACTATAGTTAGGCACTGGCGAGTGTAAGAAGCATAATGTAATCACATGGTCATGCTTCTATTGAACACAAAATTCATTTGAGAAAGAAAAGTGGAGACTGCTTCTCTCTTAAGTGGTATCTCTTGTAAGGAAATTGCTGATTTCTCCAGAGGGTTGCTTGAGGAGGAATTGATATTTTGTTGATATTTTGCTTCCTCGGGGATTTTTTGTTTATTTGTTTGTTTTTCTTGTTTTGTTTTTTTGTGTGTTTTACAATGGAAACTCTTGCTGTTATAAAGTATAACCTTTCTTTCCTAAGCAGATGTTTAATTGTTTCTGGTAGGTGTTCAAGGTTTGAGCACTGTGACAATGCTTCAAAAACTAAGAATATTCTCTGTAGCTCCCAGCATTTCTGTTTTGAAATTCATTGCCTGCACTGTTTGTATGCTGAGTGCAACACCAGCAGAACAGAGCTGATGTGCTGTTGACACACTTGAGCAAAAGGAAATCATATGACCCAGGATGCTCAGTAAGGCCCTGGAAACAACTGAAATGCACCAGAGAAAGCAATAAGCTGCAGCTCTCTTTTAGCAATGACTTGTTTTTGAGCCTCCTTTTCTCAAAGGACTGAGCTGCCAGAAGACCATGAAAAACATTGTTATGGGTCAAAGAAAAGTCGTCTCTACAGCATCTCCAAAAACTGGTCTAATTCCTGTGTGCTGTTTTGTGGGCTGGTCTCATAAGAACAGTTTGAAGATGGTATTTAAATGCTTTAGGAAGTGCAAAGAAGGGCAAGAAGTGAGTGTACTGCAGGGAATTAAATGAATGAGTTATGTATGAGGTGGTGTTTGGATAGTACATTATCTCCAGGCCTAGGAGGAAGGTGACAGAAGGGGGTCTAATTGCATGATGCAGTCCCTGAGGATGTTCATACAATAATGAATGACAGAATGTGCTCACACTTGAAGGGAATGGATAAATAATCCATAGACCTTGTTTGAAAGGAAGAAATGAAAAGTTCAAACTACCCATCAAGTCCCTAGTATTTCTCCCAGATGGCTCGTGGTATAAAAACAGGCTTAAACCATAACTAATTTTACCAGGCTATATACATATGTGTACATAGACACCCATATAGGTGTATTTCAAGATGGGATGTACTAGATGACCAGAGAAGAAAACCATTTGTTAACTTATTGTAAATAATTCACAAACATAGGTATTCATGCCTACTTTTCACCAACATTTTTTTCCTTCTGTTGTGCATGACTTTCCTTTTTAACTTTCTTACACAAGGGGAAGGGCAGAGGAGGTTCCCCTTTCCATATGACACCAAGCTTCATGACCTGATGCTAACAAATTCCTTTTTCTGTTCTAGTGGCTCGGGAATGCTGCAGGACTGGTGGAGAGAGGTGGCCCTTCCTTCCTGTAGGGAGAGGAACTGTGTACCATTGGGCACAGTGTCCAGAGGAGGCTACACATTGCCTGGAGCAGGAAAGGTTTTGTTGTGTGTCCCTTTGTTTATTCTGCCCAAGAGGAAGAAAAATCCCCAAACCTGTGACAAGCATGCTGTGTGGAGAACAATGGAGCCAAGGCACTCTGAGGGTGAGGCCACACCGTTGCAAACTACACATTCTTTTTTCCAAAGTGTTGACAAATTACTGTGCAATTATGTTCAGCTGCAACAATGACAGATATAGTTACAGAGGAGATAGCAATCGCTGCTGCAGGCAAAGCAGGAATGCAGTTGAGATTTTTGCACTGTGAGGTTACCCTGACTTTGTACACACCAGTGTACCCCCCAAAGTCCAGGTAAGGCAGCTGACCCATCAGTACGGTGTGTTCAGCCAGAGACACAAATGGGGCTGATTGCACTTGGCAGGGCATTTGCCTTCAGCTGCTTTCCAACTCAAATGTAACTTTTTAGGGGTCAACCAGCTGCAGCTTTGTGGCCTATCCCTCCATGAAGAGCAGCAAAGCTCCTTGGCAGACTCCAGGTGCCTGGGCTGTGCTGGCCAAGGACCAATGGCCCAAACCTCTGGCTGCTTGTGAGACTTGCACTTCATCCATGCTTTGCTTCAAGAATCTCAAAACACTCCCTTAGTGTTAGTAAGTGTCCTGGGTTAGAGTTCATGTTCATCTTAGCAGTACAGTGCTGTGGCTTGGATTTTGTATAACATGGATAACACACTGATGTGTTGGCTCTTGCTCAGTAGTGCTTACCCTAAATAAAGCACTTTTCAGTGTCCCAGGCTCTGCAGTGAGAAGGTGCACAAGAATCTATGAGAGAGCATGGCTGGGACAGCTGAACTGAACTGTTCAAAGGGCTATTCCAGATCTTCGAGTGTCATGGTCAGTATAAACTGGGGAGGGTTACCCAAAAAAGAGGGCAATCACTCTTTGGGAATGAGCTGCATATTGGTGGTAAGCAATTTTATCATGTGCAACTTGTCTGTCATGTATTTTATTTATTTCTCTTCCCCCCCACCCCCCATTACTATCATTGTTTTTGTTATTATTTTATTTATTTATTTATTTAATTTAGTTTTTATTATTAAACTCTTCTTAGCTTTATCCATGAGGTTTTTTTTATCTCTTTTTCTGATTCTCCTCCCCATCCCACAGTGGGGAAGAGGGAGTGAGTGAGCATCTGCATGGTACAAGATAGAACTCATCAGCCTTCTCTGAAGGCTTGTCAGTATGGCAAAGGCAGACTAATAATACAATCAGGGAGCATTGACGTTCTTCCTTGAAGTGTTTTCCTAGGATATTTTAAGGTGGTATCTGTGGCACAGTAACTCAGTTCATAAAGACCTCCAGCCTCCCAAAGCAGTAAGGATTCACCAGTCAACAGACCTCCTCAGATTTTGCTCCTGTTGTAGATTTCTGCGATCAATAGGGCAATATGTGGGGAAGAAGAACAGCAGAAGTTTGCTGTTCTAGTTTTTTTTTTTTTTGGTATCTCATATGGAAGGTTCATAGCCATAAAGCTACATTATAGGGTTCTGTATGTTGATCACAATGAGCAAAATGGCAGCTGTTGTGCAGAGATGTTTGTGTTAGCAAATTTGTCCCAAAGTTACAAGATTATTTACTCTGAACTATGCAGGTACTTTGAACCTAGAGCTGAATTTCCTGTGCTTAGCAGGCTGTTTTTTTCTCCTTAAGTGGTTTAATTGGCTCAAGCAGTAGAAATGACCTTGCCAGAACAATGACTTCCTTTCAGATATGGTAAGAAGCACACAGAAGATGCTGTTAACTGTTGCACTTCTTTGGGTGGTGCACCTGACTCCTGAAAGATCTGAACTCATTGACTGTGAATCATAGAGGATGGCTCTTCCTGTAAGTCCTGCCTGTAGAATACCAGCACGCAGAAATTTTAATCATTATCAGAAAATTAACTTTCCTCCAAAAAGCTTTAAACGTTTCTTTAAGATGCATGTCAAGAGAAGAGGACTCCAGTGCTGGCCAGAGATCCACTGACAGAGCATGAAGGGTGGCACAGGTAATGTGTATTAGGTGAGCTGCTGCCAGGTTATGTATCTGACAAAACTGGGAATCTTCCAGGGTAACTTTTAATACTTTTGGGATTAAATCTGAGCTGATGCACTGATGGATGGGGGGTTGGCAGTAGGGTGGCTGCTCTGAGTGACAGAAAGGAGGGAGCGACTCACACTCTGCAAACACAATTAATCTGTACAAACCCTGAGCTCTATCCCCTATTGCGTGTTCCTGGAGGTGGAAACCATCCCTGTTAAGCTGCTGGAGGTGTGTTGTGGCTTGTGAGTCAGCACCTTTGAGGAGTTTGTGGTGGGAGCTGAAAACTTACTGAAGTGTGATGCACAAGAAAACAGAAGAGCTCTTGACATGTGTCTGGTGTCTTTGTTCAGCCTGGTGAAAATTTATAACAAACATCGTGTCTCCTACGAGTGGGTTGTGACTCCCTCCTGGTGTGTTACAGGCTGGCTGTCTTCTGTACTGGGAAGTTCTTGGGATCTGTGGTGGCCATAAAAATTAGCAGAGAGAACCCCTGAAAGGACAGTATCTGTCAAACTTCCATCCTACAGACAATGGCATTGTCTCCCTGCCCTGTGCCCTCGATTCCCTCCTTGGGTCCCTGAGCCAGAATGCACTACCACCCTCACAGACTTTTCTATGGTGACACAGCTGAAAAACAGACTAGAGCATATGTTTGAAATCCAGATAACAGAAAGGCAGATTGTGCTGGGAGAAAGTCCAATATAATTTGAAGAAAGTCAAGCTGCTGTAAGGTTCCATCACTCAAAGTTACATGATACAAAGAAAAAAAAAATAAAGTACAGAGTACTTAGTTTTAATTTAGTAGAAGTAATTTTGATTTGAGCTAGGCTGCATGCTGTCTACTGAAAAAAAATAATTTATAGACTCTAATTGTAAAACAGTGAAGCCTTTTGCTTCAAAGAGCCCATCAGCAATCTGTCTTTCCTGTTTTATCGGTAAGCGAAACTGAGAGCAAATAACAGATGGGTACGTCCCTTAGCTCCAGCAGTGAATGTGCATGAAATATAGCACAATCTACTTCTGATGTGCTGTGTTTTTTAACAGTGGTAGTAGGTGTGGGGCAAGATGAATAATTAGCTCAGATCAAAGATCCCTTTTTTCCTGCTGAGAAGATGGCAGTGGCTGGCACTTGGGAAATGACCATATTATTTTGGTGGGATTGTTGGAGCAGAGACAAACAGCTTCAGAAAACACACTGAACAAATTTTAGGGGGTGAAAGGAGCATGAGAAAGATTTTTATGTCTGGATTCAGATTTCCCCCAAAGAAACAAAAAATTCCAGTTAACTCATTGCTTCAACAGGAGACAAATAAACCTCTTCTAGCCATCGAAAAAACCCAAGATTAGATTCTCCAGTGCACTTAGTACTGCAATGCAGGGAGATGATGCAGAGGGAGAGCCCGTTGGGATGGCTGGGTAGAGCACTGGATGGAGCATGGCTGTGTTGGATCAACAGCCTCTCTGGGCACACAGAGCTCAGCCCAGGTATCAGTGGACTCTGCTAACACAGACAGATACCTCAGAAATGAGAGGGAAAGATTTGTGTGTATGTTCAGGATGCACAGCTGTGAAAGTTGGCCAACCCCTCCTTGCTCTGAAAAAGCAACCAAGCAGAAAAGTCCTTTGAATCAAAGCATCACAGAATGGCAGGGATAACTTTCAACAGTTTGGTTTGTTCAGAGCTCCGTCCAGCCTGGCCTTGAACACTTTTGGGGATGGGGCATCCACAGCTTCTCTAGGCAAATTGTTCCAGTGCCTAATCATCCTCACAGAAAATATTTTTTCTTCCTAATATCTGATCTAAACCTACCCTCTTTCAGTTTTAAGTCTTTCTGCCCTTTCCTATCACTACCTGCCCTTGTGAAATATCCCTCTCCAGATCTTTTGTAGGTCACTTCAGGTACTGGAAGGTAATTTAAGGTCTCCATGGTGTGCTTTCTTCTCTAGGGAGAACAGCCCCAGCTCTTCCTGCCTCTTCACAAGAGAGATATTCCAGGTCTATGATCACAATCCTGGGCCTCCTCTGACTCACTTGGAGAGGTCACAGTATCATGCCAAGCTTTCTGAGGGCTTGAGGGGATTTTGGTTTCTACCACTACTGAGAAAGAGAGAGAGAGATGTTATCTCCCTGAGCTGGGGTTTCTCATTGATTTAATATCGAATCCATTTTTTCAAGCAGAGCCACTTCAGCAGGAGAAATTCAGCACATCCCTGAGTGATGAGAGAAACACTTGCTGGTGAACACTCCAGGGGATTTGTCATGGCATAAGTGCTGGGGAGGCCTGTGTGTATCCAGCCTGAAATATTTCTGTGTGTTAAGGCAAGCTACAGTCCAGTATTTTCAGCATCTAACTTCCAGATGAATGCACTTTTGTGCAAGATGAAGAACAAAGTCTCATCTGAAAAATCTATTTCTTACTTTCTCAATTACAAAATAGACAACTGTTTTACATATGTTCACTATCTGTTTGTTTATGTTTAGCTACTCAGCTGTTACTCTAGCTCTATTTGATAGAAAATGCCAGAGGGCCAGATCATTAAACAATGTAAATTAACCAATTCCACTGTCATCAGCTGACTTTCATCAACAGGAATTCACGGCTCTTAGAGTTAACTTAGAGTCCATATTCCCACTCCTGGGTGGGATTAACAGAAAAGCAGTGTGATCTCTTTGCAAACAAATGGAAACATGTAAATTGAAGGGATGCTTCAGTTGTGGTGGTTCTGACTTTCGGAATATGAAACGTTCCAGAGCCATGAGACTTATTTTTGTATGGTATTCAAGTCAAAGCTTACAGATATAAGTTCTTGTTCCACCATTCTGAGCTTCCCAAACTTTGCAGGTGATTGCACTGATAGTAGGTTGAATGTGAGTTGAATGGTTTCACTTTCACTTGGTTTAAAACTCTATATCTGGAAAAC
Source organism: Sturnus vulgaris (assembly GCF_052056855.1). Taxonomy (NCBI): domain Eukaryota; kingdom Metazoa; phylum Chordata; class Aves; order Passeriformes; family Sturnidae; genus Sturnus; species Sturnus vulgaris. The sequence continues at coordinate 65,355,029 of NC_142246.1, forward strand.
TAAATAAAGTTTGGATAGAGGTGATGTGAATTCAGAATAAACTCAAGTTCAGATGGGATTTCACTAGGGTGACATGTGCTTGTGCACAATAAAATTCCAGGATATCACATTCAGATTAGACTTGGAGGAATGTTTTACATAATCCTCTGAGAAAGCAAACCAAGACACCATGAAAACAAAAACACAAGCTTTTTAATTCTCCTGGAATGGAAGGTGAAGAATATTGTATTATGCACCCATATAATTGCAAACAAGATGATATATTTGTATAGTAATTGAGATTCTGGCATGTTTTGAAGTATAAATCTGTAAAGAAGCCATTGAGGAAGTAAGAAAATAAAACCCCAAAACCAAAGCTAGAATCATTATCAGAAGACCTAAATATAAGTTGCATACTTTACTCCAGACTGAAAATATGTTCTGGAAAACAAACAGGAGATGCTTTAGTGGCAGTAGCCAAATACAGAAACAACAAGAAAATAATAACAAGAAAAAGAAGACAACAGCATAAAAGTAGCAAAAATATTTGGTAGTCTGATAAGCAGATATATACAAAGTTTCTTTGGCCTTCATTTTTGCAGTGTTTTTTACACTTACATTGTTGAATGGCTGTAGTCGTGTAGAACTGGGTTCTTTGGAATATTCATCATCCTGTCAATCCTTTCAAATTTATTTTAGTAACTATTTGGTTTACTTTAAAAGTTTTTGTTTGTTGAAAAGAATATTAACTTCTCATTCATGTGTGCCAAAGAGTAACAAGGTTTAAAAAACACCAGTTTCCCTGAAGAAATAAAATCAGACTTTCTTGGTTACTGGTACTACATAACTGAATATTATAGCAGTAGCTAGGAGAGGGTTTTTTTTATCCATTATATATAAAAAGCCAACTGAGGAAAAACTGATAATAAACCACCATATAGGCATTATGGGGTTCTGGTAGTAAAAAGAGAAAAACATGAGTATTTTATGATGTCTTCAGACTCTGTATATACCTGTATTATGTTTTTCTGGTTTCAACACTTTCATTATCCTATACCATCACGAGGAGCAACATAATTTTCCTACGTTTATGGCTTGTAGTGGCCACATATACACAGGCTTCTGAGGAAGAAGGTCCCCATCAGTGTAGTATTTTGTGCATTTTGTCTATAAAAATGTCTTCTCCTGGTGTGCTAAATCCTAGTACTGGGAGGGACCAGGAAGCCTGAAGATATTTCTTGTAGAACAGCAATCCTCCTGAAGTTTAACAGAACGTCAGGTAAAAGAGAAAAGAAATGCTAGTGTTATTTATTTATATTTAAAAAAGAAAACAATTAAGGAAAAAAAATAAAGCACAACATAAAGGAAGCAAAAAAACCCACCCCAAAACAAAAAAACAAAAACCACCCCCCAAAAAAACTGAAACTCAGAAGAAAAAAGAAAAAAAGGAAAGCAAGAAAAAAATTTCCCCAATTAAAAAGCACCAACAAAGTGATTTTCCCCTGTTTTCATTTGCAATTGTAGTGATACTATTTCAGTGAGAGACTCAGTAATAAGAAATAGTGTGGATGACAGAAGCTTGACTACTTTTAAAGAGCTCTGACCATTTTTTTCCTCAAATAAACATTTTCCAGCAAGTCTTCCTGTTTAGTTAGAGATCTCCCTGAAAAGCAGCGGACACCGTGAGACTGCTAATTTGTAACCTACTTTTTTACCCTTTTCAGTGTGCTTCCAGTCGAATTGCAGGCGTGTTAGAGTTGGGAAGATGCTGGATTCGCCTCAGCTGCTTTTTTGTCCTTCCCTCCTGGTTTGGTTCTCCCAGCGATTCCCACTAGATGGTAGCATCAGCCCAGCTCCAAATTCCAGCTCCTCTGGCCACCCCCAGGTGCACCTGTAAAATAAAATATTGCTGGGATGGGGATTTGCCTTTTTTTTTCGTTTGTTCGGTTTTTTGTTTTTTTTTTTTTTTTTTTTTTTTTTGTTTTTTGTTTTTGTTTTTTTTTTTTGACAAAAGAAAATGGTTTCGAACTAAAAGAGGTTCTATTTAGATTAGATGTAAAAAAGAAGTCTTTGCTATGAGGGTAGTAAATCACAGGAGCAGGTTGCCCAGGGAGGTGGTAGATGTCCCATCCCTGGAAACATCCAAGGTCAGGTTGGATAGCTCAATAAGATCAACCTGAATTAATTGAAGATGTCCCTGCTCGTGGCATGGGGGTTGGACTAGGTGACCTTTAAAGGTCCATTCTACCCCAAACCATTCCATGATTCTCTGCTTAGGGATGCACACATGGCAGCTTCATGCAGATCAGGCTGAAGACTGTTGAGAGAAGTAAAGGAAATAAGAACCATCTCTCTAACAGTTTTGGATTTTTACCCTCAGATTTATTACCTTATATCTTTTGCATGCTCTAATTTTTCATTGCAATACTTAACAGAGAGCAGTTAAGAGGAGGGCCATTAATAGTGTCTCAGAATGAGCTATATATTAGCAGTTGTATTTTGCAGCATATAGTCCTTACTGGTGTTTAAATTTATCTTTTGTTGGGATGCATCATTTGGATCAGAAATCCTGGCCCTTGTTCTGCATGTGTTTTATACTTCTATCACCATAACTATAAAAAAATCAGTATTCTTTCAGAAAGTACAGTGTTAAAATGGAGCCAGGACTAGAAGCCCCTGCTTTTCCTCTTGGGATTCAGTGAATATCTAGAATGATAGAAAAGTGGACTTCAGTTTCCCAAGCTAAATGTTACCTGTTTTGCTTTAAAGGACATTTATCCTTAAACTCTCCTTTCCATTTGCACTGTCCTCCTGACCTTCTCAGGTCGTTTGGAGTGGCAAGTACAGCAAAGTACTTTGATGATGAAGGCTTTGAAGATGTTTGGTAAGTTGAGAAGAAACTTTTAAAAGGGAAGACAGGGGTTCTTTTTTTGTCCATGAATAAGCAAGTAAAGCCAAAAATTTACTGAAGATTAGTGAGGAATAAGGAAGGATTCCTGTGTGTGCAGTCTGTATATTGCACAGAACATAGTGAATGAGACAGAGATCAATATGCATTCTTCCAGTCATGCCTTTCTAAAGTGCTTTAAATTATGGGATCTTCTTGTTTTCAGTCATACTCTTTTAAGATAGAAAATTGCATAAAGTCTAACAGTGACAGTGTGTTAAAACCCCAGATATTTTGCTCATAAGGCAGGTAGTGACTAAATTAAAGCTTTATCTCAGCCATACTAATGAGATGCAATTGCATTGCAGTCTTTAATTACATGATTGCTTGGACCAGACCTGCAATGCATATAAATGACTGTAGCTCCCTCAGAGTCAATGCCAGTGTACACTAACAGAGAATCCTTCTCTTGAACAGAGTAATTTTCCAGAGAAGAACGCTCATTTACTTGAATTGAAAGAAGTTCTATATATAAAATATTTTAATCTTGTCTGCTTACCCACAGGTATAGGGGGCTGCATAAACTTATCAAGGGCAGTACACCAGGAAATGTGTTGTTATTATATTACATCATTAAAGACTGATCATATACTTAAAAGCCTGTATCATCATCCATATGAACAAGGGGCAGAGTCCTGGAACCCATTTTTGGCTGGCAGCTGCCTAAATGTGCAGTTTTCCCATTCCATTACTGTGTAATTTTATGAGGCTGCTCTAGAGCCCTCTTCAAGTATTATTGCAGCATTTCTTTCATATACCTCTCTCATGCCAGGATGCAAATATATTGCTACTAATGCTTCAACCTATTTTTGTTTTGCATCAGCAGTTAAGGTAAGAAAAGCTAAATTTAATATTTCCATCCCTCCCCATACAATTTCCTTGATTGTAAACACATAATGGTTTTGGATTCCCTGTGCTGAATTGCTGCAGGTTCCCTGTGAACATTAAAGGTTGCTGTTAAATGCTGACCAGTTTTAAATACCCCAGCAGGCATTAAAAGCCTGCCATGACTTGGCCACGTCTCTCTGACAGTGGGGCTGCAGTGCTGGGTTTAAGTAGCAGACACTACAGAGAGGACCCAGGTACACCCTGCACTTGTTGCCATATGCAGGCTCCCCTTGCCTTGATTTTTTTCATGAAAACTGTTGTGTTTTTAAACTTCCTGGAGCTTAATTAATAAACATGACAATGAAAGTGAGACTTGGCACAAAGCCTTTTCCCATCTAGCACATGGGCATAGTAGGGTAATTGCAGTTATTTACATTTGGCATCCAGCTGACTGAACTAACAGCACAGTATTTTTTTTTCCCTCTTGGAGTAGAGAGGCTATTAAATTAAACAGGTTAATGTAGCTGCAGCATTTCACCCCCTGCTATCCCTGCAGCCATAGTAAATCTGCCACCTGTTTATTTCCATAAAAATTCAATTACAGCACCACCAGTTTATTCTTCTTATGTGCGTTGTTAACTTCAGGCAGTTTCAGACTCAAAGTGCGTGGCCTGTTCCTTTCCAAGGCTGTTTTTCTGATTCTTCTCCTTAGCTGGTAGCTTTTAATTTTGTTAAGTATCCCAGCCACAGACGCCTTGAAAATGAGAAAATAGATTTCTGCTGTGGTGCTTTGCCTTGGTGGTGAAAAAGCCACATGCAGAAGTCGAAGCAACATGTGCACATACACACATACATCATATACACACCTAAACACACCTAAACACACCTAAACACACCTAAACACACCTAAACACACATAAACACATATTTACACTTCTCATCTCACTGTGGGGCACGAGTAGAGAACTGGCTGTAGGCTCCCTGCAGCAACAGTCAAAAGAGTTTAGCAAAACAGGTTAAATCAGACATCTTTTAAAACCAAGCATAAATTCTCCCCCTTTCTTCCTCTTTCCCGATTTTCTCCTCTGAGAGACACAAACACATCTCTCTGTAGGGAAGAGGTTCTGAATGAGGTGCCCCTTTGTATTGGGGTTGCATGAGGTAAGGCAGAATCTTTACAAGCTCATCCTTGAGACTCTTGTCGTTGGATCAGAAGCAGCCAAGTGGCCTGGACTGGCTCTGTCTCTGCTGGCTGCAGGTGCCCCTTTGGGTGTGACAAGAACTGGATGTGGTGTCAGAGTGAGGAGAAAAAGGGAAAAGCATGGACGTAAGTCACCTGGCAGACTTGTTTCATGGTGTCACTTCATCCCCCCAGGATCCCTAGGGGAACGATAACATTTCATTCACTCCCTTATTTCTGGTGGGACAAATAAGTTGGAATGTTATTCTTACAACAGTCTAATTTCTGGTCTGATGCTTGACTTTTTCCATTTCATCATTGTTCCCTCCTCTTTCTCCACCTTCACCTGATTTCGTGGTTAAGAGCTTTTGCTTCTGCCAAAAGCAACATTTTTAATGGGGAGCCTGAAGGTCAGAATTCAGAGAAATGAAGTGTTTGACTGAGAAAGGTGTATGCTGTCATCGTTGGTTCTGGTATTGCTGCTAGCACAGGCATTATGGGAATGAAAGGACCCTTTTCCATGTGCTGTTGCAGGGAGAGCATTTAAGCAATTAAGGAGAATAAGAGCAGGGTGCTCTTAGTGCAGAGAAGGGAGAAAACCCTGTTTTTCTCTTCAGGTGACGGGATAGCTTAATTTAAAAATTGGAGGAACCAAAAGTGCCTCTTTTAGGACTTGTGCAGAGGTTCAGGGACTGGTTTCCTCCTGCTCCATGTGCCCTGGGACATTGTGAGTGGCCACCAAGCCTGTGATTTCCCTCTAGAATCCCTTGTGGCAGCATTTGGCAGAGGTACAGGCTAATCTACACTGAGGAGTCCGCTGGGCTTCTGGAGCTCCTGAGAGAGAGTAGCTTTATTAGTCCTTCTGTAACTAACAGCAGGTTAGTTTTTTTCCTCAAAAAAATACCACACTACCAGAAGAACATTGGCTTAATCAAATACTGACTGCTATTTTTGCCTGTTGCATTATTGGTTTTGATTTTTTACAAATCCAGACCCACTCACTCTGAACAGTTTTTGTGACTGGCTTCTTCCTCCTGAAGTCAGCCAAGAGAACGTGCTCCAAAGCCACCTTCTCATCCTGCAAGGGCTTGAAGGCTGCTGTGGTGGGGGAACCTCTCTTTGCACCTCTCTGAAAGGGAGGATGCACTTGCTTCATCCCACTTTCCATGAAATTACTACTTATAAATCAACTATATTGCATTTGTACAAGGAAATCCTGCTACTACCAAATTATATGGGTTTATCTCACGTGTTCAATAGTCTTTGACACCAACACTGTGTCTACTTTCATATACTTTTTCTGAGTTTTGCATATTGATTTATTATGTATGACCAATGCATTACTCAAGTTGGATTACACTAACAGTCTTTGGAAATCTCCCTCACTTTTTATTTTACTGTTTTCCTCTCTAGAGTTACATCCTTAGGAGAAGAATGGCTGCAGTATTTTGTGAAATGATTTAAATTTGGAATAACAGTATTTTCAAAAGAGAATTAAGGGAGGCTAAATGAGGTTTATATCTGATATGGTATTTTGTCAGAAGCAGACATGGGTGAATTTTTTTGGATACCAAATTACTCATCTTCAACACAATTAAACAGTAGCATTTTTTTCCTTCTGGATGATTAGAGTCTTTCAAGTAAAATTCTAATTAATTTTTTTCTATCTTGACTATCCATCTTAAGCAAAATTCAACAAGAAATTTATGCCTCTGCTAACATTTAAGAATGCAATTGACCTGGGGTTTCTTTACATGCCAGAGTTCAAGTTTGCCTCCTGGTTCAAGGATTTGCATAACCATGTTGAAGTCAGAGTAAATGTTTGTGCAGGAAGAGGCTCTTGGCAGGAGCCAGAGCATCACAATCGAGTCTTTCTGCAAAATACAGGATAACAAAATGTTGCTGTTTTCGTTGTTAAGTACAAAAGGCTTATTTAAAGAAAGAAAACCGTGGTGATGTTTGCTCTTGCTGCAGGTGATCTCATGTGGTTTTTGTGAAACTCTTGGAGTCATAAGGCTATGTTATCTTTATTAATTGACCACAGGCTATATTAGAAAGATTGTTGAGGGAATTATTAAAGAAACCCAAAGAACATTGGACAGTTTCCAAATCTTTCTCATTTGGGGGTTTTCGGGTTTAACTGGCAGATTTAACTGCACCCCTCCATTTGAATATGTAGGTAATAAGTTATTTTATCATTATAGAGAAATTGTCATTGTGGTGGAGAACTTTTCCACATTACCCCTGAGGAAAAAAAAGGCATATCTTTATATATGTTCCTTGTATCTTTTGTGAGGGACAATTGACCAAGCAGCCTTGTGAAGCTTTAAAAACTTGAAATTGTTTGCAAACAATATACAAGTGCCATTCATCCCTATTGAAATATGGCCTTTTGGAAGGTAAAATGTGATAATTTTTTGATTTAAAAATAAATGATCATGTAGTAAGGGCAGATTCTGTGGGCTGTAGAAAGGCAGTATGTAATTACCCCAATTAATATGTGGCCAAAGAAGTCAGAGTCCCATTTTATTCTAGAAACTCTCTTTTTCATTAGGAAGAATGATATAACTTTGATTTTGTTTTTTTCTTTTTTTTTTTTTTTTTTTTTGTTTGCTTGTTTTTTGTTTAGTTTATTATATCATAAAAATTGAGTTTTGGGTTGTTTGAGTCCTTTTTACTGTAGAACACCGTCATTTTAGATTCGTTATATGTCCTTTTATATAGGTTAAATTTCTCAGCCATTATCCTTCATGTGACATTATCCCCTATGGAAAGTTTTAATGCGTTTAATAAGAGACTTAGGTATGGTTTTAATCTTAATTCCAAAAGGTACTCTGTCTGGATTCAGATGGTCTGATTTTACCAATTCCTCTCAGAATTTTCTAGAAAGAAGGAATATTAATTTATTTTGCTGAACTTCCCGGAGGAATATTAATAAATGTTACAGAATGGAAAGGTGTTACTATTTATTGATTCTATAATTTCTCAAGTTGCACATAGGAAACCTCCCTTCCTGTTATCTTCTATGTTTATTTAATTTAGCCTAGCAGATGCATTTGTTATTTGCTGTCTACATCTTCTTCATAAGAAAAAGATCACTTTATCTTTTATCAGGATACACTTGCTATTTACTAAGGCATACTGAGTGCTCTTTGTCACCATACAGTTTGGATTTATTTATATATAATTTATTCTCCTATTTTTATGGGTGGATAAAATTCATTTCCAGTTAGACCTTTAGTGCTGCTATGATGAATAGGTGGATTCCATCCAGAATAGAACAAATAGGGCATTTAGAAGAAAAGCTTTATAACATCCTCAGCCGATTTTCAATGGGAAAAAAAATAATGTTTGGAGACTGCCTCTTATTGTTACACAAATTATTTGGAAAAGGGAAGATCTTTCTCTTTATCATACCTACAAAATGAAGACGGATTTTTCAGAGATTGAAGAGAATGCATGGTTTATCAATACTCCAAAAATTAAAGAAGTCTTGAAATTGCTGCATTCACAAGTCAAGAGGAAGCTGCTGATGATAGCTAACTATCCTTATTTATGTAACTCTAAATATAACAAGATAAGAAATCTACATTAGTGGAAAAGTTAAATTTTGAAGAGCATTGTACAAATATTTAAAAACACTAAGTACATACATTCTGATCCCTTTTTTCTCACTTTTAGTTACTTTTGGTGACACAGTTTACAAGAGCTGGTAGAATAGATTGGGAACATGGGAATAGAGCACTGGGAAAATGTTTCCTGATTTGACTTTCTGTATAATTGTGAAATCAATGAAAGCTAAAGTTGTGTAAGAAAGAGTAGAGAAAAGGCAAAATTTCCAAACTGTTGTACACACAATTTTAAGAGTTATTCTTGTTCCTATTAATGCTAAATTCTCATGTAAAACTGTTTTAGCAATTGGCCAAAAAAAAATTGCTGAGGGTTGATGGCATTGCTCAGTCTACCCTTTCTTTCTGTGAGGAACACATGTCACTATTCTTCTTAAGGAGTAATTGTGAATATACCAGTGAAAAATTACTTAGAAGAGCATCCAAATGGAGTATCCCATTCAAACAGCTGCAGGAAGATGTCAGCTTTAACAAACCACTGAGAGCCAGAACCTGGGGTGTTTGTGGGAAATATTGAGGTGCCAACAGCCTGGCAGAGCTTGTCCATCATTCTGAAAGAGATAATACATCTGGAAACGTGTGAGCTTTAAGGGATAATGACTATAAAGGCAGACTGGGAGGTCACTTCCTCCGTGTGTCTCTTCCAAGGATAAGCTGAAGGCTAAACATTGGTTTCCTGGAAGTTTTTGGTCAGAACTTCTTGGAGGTGTGAATGAACAACAGTGTAGTGATTTTGTGTTTTAACCCTCTGGTTGAATTTTGCTGTTTGTTCTGAATTTCAGAAGTTCAGATAACATATGGAATTATCTCTTTTTTTTTCCCTCTTCCCCCTTAAGTTTCATTAAAGCTTTTCCACATGTGGTAAGATTCATAGTGCAATTAAACTTAATGAGTGGTTCCTGTGTGCTCTCTAGCAGCAGCGATTTATGGATTCTTAGATTATATTTTATGTGAAAAATCAAAGGAAATAACTCTCCCAGTATTTAATTTTTCCTTCAGCACTATTAGATGGTTGCATTTGCTGTGGCAGAAGCATTCCTTTAAGCTCATTGGAATACAGTGATTTGATCTTTTTCCTCTTAGTATTTCAGTAGGATAGACAGGTAGCCATATAATAATTTATTGTTAGTTTCAGGTTTTTTTTTTTAAGAATCAAAGAAAGAACATATTTATAAATATGTTCTTTAAAGAGTATATTTTGTGTCTTCTCATTAGATGTTTGTGTGAAAATTACTTGATGGTTTCTGACAGAAGATTTTTTTATAGTTACGTAGAACATTTTATTTTTAAGAATGTGAGCTGCAATGAAACCTTGAAAAGTCCTATTAGGAGTGTTTGAAGACATAATAATTTCACACGGGCTGCACCTGGTACTTGAAAAACAGTGTGACAAGGTGTAGTCCATTTTTAATTGATAAAATCAGATAAACTGTGTTTTCAGTGTTCTTAATCTTCACTGATACTCTGAGAATATCAATCACAGTTTACATGTCGAAGTCTTGCTCTTGAGCATCAGATTAAGGCCCCTGATTTGTTGCATGAATTAGTTTTACTGTTTATTATTGCTGTTAATAAAGAAGATCTAAACAGAGTGCTGTACACTGTATTGCCAGAGTTGGTTACCCTTTGTAAAGCAGAATCACCAGTTCTAATCATCTGTCTCCTGCTGCATTTTATGGGCTACATAAGAGAAGAAACAGCAGTAGTGTGTGTGTGAGAGAGAGCTCATTACTTTTAAAGGTGTTTTGCAATTCCTTTATTGATGTAATTAAGTCAGGAGAAGAAGTTGTGGGAAGGCTATTCCAGATAAAGGCCACAGAAGCCCATGAATACAGATGTTCAGAGACAGGGATGGGTAGACAAGGGATCAAATACAAAAGCAGATATCCTTGCAAACAAATCTATTGAGGTTTTACAACCTGCTAGCAAACTAATCTTGACAAATGAGGGGCAGGGGAGCTGTGTGAGAGAGATGTACTCCTTCAAGTCCCTGTGTTTCTGAGGTCTCAGCAGCTTCCTGGAACAGAAATAAACCACAGAGGAGGGAATTTGACCACTCTGGGAAAGAGGAAATAAAGAACCATATGAATTCTTCTGCAGAAACCAAGCAATAGCAGAGGTCTGTGCAGGTGATGCAATGACACAGGGAATGCCTGAAGTCTCTAAATGAAAACAGAGTCCTTTCATTTTAGGGCAGAGCAGATGTTTTTACTGCTTCTCTTATGGTGAGAATAAAGTCCAACGTTGGGTATTGACTTCTGCTGTTCTGTAAACTGAAGGAATAAGATGCCAACAAACAATTTCTTTCCTGATTTGGTCATTGGAAACTTTGGATACAAAATTTCTTACTTTCAAGTAAGAAATCTTTCAACTTTTCTTACTTTCAAGCTGATGATAGATGTTTGTTACTCTCTCTTTGCAAGATTTTGAGGTAATATTACTGATACCATCCTTGTTCAATTGAAAACTATATATAAAAGGAAACTTTAATATTATAAATATTTTCTAGTTTTGAAGTCTGAGTAACATTCTAAATTTGAAAAAGATTGAGATGCTTTTACATATTAAGAACAAAAACCATTGGAAACATAATTTTCATCAAAATTATCACTTTATCAGCTTTTCTACTTGCTGTCATTTATTCCAATACATTTTTTGTAATCAAAATGTGTCCAATCAATCTCTATGTGTACATTATCATCCGTTCATTCTTTCAATTTATTTCCACAGGATCAAGGAAGAAATGTGAGGGTGCCAAGAAGAGAAACAATTACAACAGAAAGAAATGGGCTTGTTACAAGCCTACAGGCAGTTAAAATGTTATTTGTTCTGCTGTGGAGCAATTAACAGCTAAGACTGTGGGAAATTTTTAATTGAGTATTGATTTGAAACAAAAGCAGTGATCACTTAAGTAGTTGTGTTCTGTTGAACAGCCCCCATCGTGGCTTAATGCAGACTTTCAGACAACTGTGTTAATTAAACTGTATATGACATTTGCCTTTTTTAAAACCTTTTGGAAGATCAGGATAGGGATCTTTTGGATGATCACAACACAGTGTTTGGTTATAGGTGACAGTTATAAGAATTCTGTTAAATTATATAAAAATATTGAAGTTTCATCTTCAAGGAACAAAACTGGCATCTGTATTACCTCCAACTGCAGTTGAAGGTCCTTTGCAGTGTTCAAGTTTTAAATGATGTGGGTGGATGTTATTGAACATGTACTCAGGAAAAGGGAACCTGAAACAGGAGTCTCAGTGGAGAAGTTTTGTTAGAAAAGTTTCTCATGTCTTAGAGAAGCATCTGTTTGAGACTGAAGGACTTTCAATCCCTTCTTAGCCACAAAAGCCAGTTTCCTGACAGCCCCTCCTATTTTTTTGCCAGGGAGAGAAGCAGCAGGTTCTTTTTCTCAAGCCCATTTTTTCTTTTTTTGTGTGATATGTTTGTGTCCTTCAGTTTTACATTGTTCCTTGTCAAACAATTCTCTTTGCACACCCTTATCTAGTACAGCTTAGATTCTACTTTCAGCTGAGAAATCAAATATCTAGTTTTAGTCATAAACCTTAAAATATTGATGGCAAACACTAATTGAAGTTGATTATAGTATGCACATGAGTTGGAAGTAAAATATCTTTGGAAAAATATTAACTGGTGTCATTTATAAATGCCAAAGAGATTGATAGGCTTTCTGTCTGTCTCTCTTCTCAATGTGCATAGAGATTTTAACAAACTCACTGTATTTTTTCTTTTGCTTCTGTTTCTCTGCATTTCTCCCTCACTGATAATTGAAATGAGATGAAAATGTTAACTGTGCTCCTATGGAGCTCTTTCCAAATTCCAGCTTCTTGCATGGTAGGCTGGCCCAGAAGACATTGCCTATCCTAAACTACAGACAATTAGATTAGAAATTTCATTACTAAAAAAATGTATTAATTGCAATCTTGTGTAGCTGCCTACTTAGAAATTCACTTTTTGTGTGCACATCTGGTTGCTACTCTAAATCAAATGTCTAATGATATTGAATGACATTTACTGTGGTTACCATTTGATAGATGTTAAACTCAAGCAGAGTGGACCAAAGTTATGCAGAAATATCTGAGCTTAGTATTGCATCCTCTTCCCTGCACAGTTTTAAAAAAGGAGTCTGGGGAAAATTACCCATGTGTGTTTTTGTAAGGAGCTGTCACAGGACTGAGGGTGGAACAGTGAAATTCTGGTGCTCAGACCTCTGTTGTAACCATTTTAATTTTTCTTGTTAACAGTGAGATGAATAATACTCTGACTCTTCTTGTTACTTATAATTCAACAGACACTGCAGTAGGATGATTGTTGCTAATTATGATGAATTAATATTAGGCTAATTGTGTCTAAACTGGCAAGTTAAAAGATTGAAAAAGCACAGAGTACTCTATCTTTCAGACAGTCAGTGGAAAAAGCATTTAGCAAAAGTAAAAATCCTAGACTTTTTCTTGTATTCCATTCAATTTCTCAAGTACATTTATTAAGTTCTTTTGCCTCCAACATCTCCAGAAAAGCAAGTTTGACCTGACTGAATTCACTAACAAAGCTGAATATATGTTTCTGTCTCTAAGAGCTAGATATATTCCTTCCTGAATCACCTGTCAGGCTTGTCATACCTAAACTGAGGGAGACTGAATAATGACTTAATTCGATGAAGATCTATAGTACAATTATTTTGTGATCCTGAATATTCTGTAATTCCCTAAGCTTTTTGCATACACATCTTCAGAGTGGAAAGGCTTTTTTAAAATTTTTTTTTTCCATAGAGTATATCTAAAATTTCAAGGAAAAGGACTAATGTTCATTCTTACTCATGTATTTTCATAATACTTTGAGCCCTTTGATTTTAGATGCCCACTCTGTTTTTGTTACAAAAGCAAGAAATTCAGCATAAATTATACTTGTCCAGGAAGACAGGACATGTGAGTTCAAGGCCAGGATGGATGGAACTCTGAGCAAGCTGATGTAGTGAAAAGTGTTCCTGTCCACAGAAGGGGATTTGAACTAGGTGATCTTTAAGGTCCATTCTGTGATCTATTCCATGTTTTTTCTCCAACCCCCCTGTGACATGTGACAAACACAGGACTTCAGAAAGTCTGAACAGATTTTTGATTGATTATTTATGAGACAAAAATAGTCTCTACCACTGGTACCAGTGGCCCTTTATGGAAGAGGGAGCCAGCAATGTTTAATGTTAATATCTGAGCACAAAGTGATATAAATGGGCACCTCAGTGCTGCCCATGGGGAAATGAAAATCCCAGGCACAGATTGCCTTGGTGTTGTAGGCATTGACAAGGGATTTACTGTAAGAATTATTGATTGTGGCAAGCCTTGGGGTCTTTTCCCTCCAGGTAAGTAGATTGTGCATTAAAAGAGAATGAAGTACTTTAGACAAAGTTTTGATCTGAAGGCAGAAATGTCACAGGGACATTCAGAAATCTATTTTTGGTGCACAAGACAATGAAAAGAAGATGAACAAAATTCCTTCTTCTGTCCATGCAATTGGACACATTGATCTTCTAAGTAATTTTATATGGTATACATATAAGGAGTCTTTGCTCCAACACAGTAGAAGGAAAAGAAATTTTAGAAAATAGTGTTCACTTGTGTTCTACAATGCCCAGAATGACATTATCCATCTGGTGTCTATATGCTCATATCACACTGTCTTCTCACATCTAGTCATTTTTGTGTGCTATGGGACACATATATTTCAGTGACAGGATGGTTTTGGTATGAGATTCTAACCATAACCAGATGACATGATAAGATTAGACAGATAGTGATAAACTTACCCATTGAAATGTTTCCTTAGGTCTTGCAATAACTTGGATGAATAAAGCAGTCAGTCAATCACTCCATCTTCATATTACTGCTTTTTTTCTTTTTAGTAGAATATATGCTATAATTCAGAAATTATTTAAAGAAAAGATATATATCCACTAGGTATGCCCATTGACATATTTTAGGGGAAATACTAGTTCCAGGATAGTTCTCAGTTTTATATATGCTTCACTAGAAAAATAGATTCTTGTAGTTCACAGGTGAAAAAGCAATATTTTGAAAGAGGTTTTCAATATGTACGAATCACAACCAGAATAATGGTAGTTTCATGTTATACTTTAAGGACCATGTAAATATTTTGTTATTAGGCTGTAATATAGACTGATCTATGATTTAAAAAAAACAAACCATGATGGGTGAAGTATGGCTTCGCTGGTCCATACTCTGTACCAGATTTTGCACCACCTAAACAATAAAGGCTCCAAGATGGTTTGGATTTAATTCTGGAGTGTCTGGAGTTTACCTTGTGAGCACAGTGAAACCTTTTGGGTACAGTCCAAGGAAGTGGTGGGTGAGCTCTGTGCAAAGGCTGTCTCGGTTTGGGGTAGGGGGCTTGAGATTGGAGGCTTTTGGGTGACTTTATTTAATGGTCTTGTTCTGCAGTCTGAGGGCAGCATGCTTAGCAGGGGGAGAGAGTTATGTTCTCTTCTGTAAGTGTTTTGCTTGTTTGATTTGGGAACAGTAGATTTCATGGAGCTGGGGGTTCCAAGTGCATTTTGTTATGTTATAAAGGAGAAAGCACAGTTGTAGGAGCAAGTGGAGGCAGGTCCTGAGAGAGGATGTGAGAAACCTGAAACATGCCCTGTGGTCTGCCCTCTTGAGGAATTGCACTCACCTTATCAGCTGGTCATCTGTACATGTGCTGGAGCTTCTTTTGTCAGAATTGACTCTTGCATTTTCTTTTTGTAAGTCCCTGGCATCATGGAGTACGATTTAAACTTTTTATTTTTCTGTGTGCTTTGCAATATCTGGACGCAAGGTCATACATAGTCAGCCTAGTCATTGCCTCCTTTTTACTGAGGGTGGTATGAAGATATATATGCAATTCAGCCTCTCTGGAAAGAAATATTTCAATTCCATAGATATACTGGGGTCAAACCCAGTAACACATAAATTCCTCTGCTCTCCAAACAGCCGTGAGGAATTCCACTGTGTATGTAAATCTCATCAGCAATGGTTTAAAGTCAGCACCAAACCAAAAGTATAAATGTCACCTAACAGGCAAGTTTACAAAAATCACAGGGGTGTTAAGTCCAGGAATAAGTGTCCCCTTTCTCATAGCTTTTGTCATAAGTTTGGGTCCTGAGCATTGGGCAAACAGGCCTGTGGACTGTATGGCAGGATTGTTAGCTAGCACTTGAATCTTAGTTGCTGAAAAAGCTGCAGCTTCTCTCAGTAGTAACTCCCTGAGTGTCTCTTCCCTTCATTTCAGAGGTTCCTTTAGCTCTGAGAACTTGGTGACATTTAAGGGAAGTTTGCAATATTTCCTGATCTACCTTAAAAGGTTAAAGCCAGTTCTCTAATTGAGATTCCCAAAATATTTAAGTGACCAAATCCAAGGGAGAGAAACTGTGTTAGGTGCTTACCTACACCTGGCAGACTGTGAACTGTCAGGCATCAATTCCCAGTATTGCAAGAGGAGATCTGAATCTCAGCCAGGCTTAAGTTTCTAGGCCCTATAAGTATAAACCTCTTGCCTCTAAAAGAAAAAAGTAATGGGTATAAATCCACTGATTCTGAAGATCAGTTGATGCAATGCTCTTCCACTCATTTGTAGCCATGTATATCTCAGTCACATGGACAAGAGATGGATATAAGGTGAACTTGACAGGGCATGCCACTTGGAATATGTCAAAGGCTTTGCCTTGTTCAAGTTTGTCTTGTTCAAGTTCCTGTGTGCTATTAGTAGGGAAATTTTTAACATCTTAAGGCATAAAATTCGTGGATTGAACTCTTATTGCTAAAGTAAGAGAAATTGCATTTCAAATGCCTCATAACAGAGTTTACAGCTCTTAATACTTAGTGAGGCATTGATGATGAGGCATTTCCCTGTTCCAAATGGACAAATTATATTGGTGGATGTAACTGCAGGAAGATAAGTGAAGCATCTTATGTTTGAAGTGGAAGTTGTGCAAGTGACGAAGGGCAAATTGCCAGTGGCCTTCTCTCTCTGAAGCATCCTCTGTAGCATGAACAGGCATTAACTACTCTTCACAAACTACCTGTGGGTGTTTTAAAATATTTATTACTTTCTCCCTCTTTAAAGTTAAAGCCTGCATCTGCCCACCACCAAACAAATCCTTTAAGAATAGACGTGGCTTGTTGCTTCTCTGAAGGTGGTACTTAGCAGTGAAGAGAGAAACTTGTGTCTGCAATTAGAAATTAAATTCCTCATCCCCCCTACTGAGTGGGAAGTTCTCATTCCTTCATTCTTGCCCCCTTGTTGCAAGGCTGAGACCTCTGGCTATCCTGAGAAAGCCTGGGACTCCTAAGACAGACATTTCAACTTAATAGTAATAATTAAAAAAGGTATTCAGCTTGCATTTTTAAGCACTGAATAATCCTTGTCAAATAGCTAAGAACTGAAGATGAGTAGTTGTTATAATCACCATTGTTTGGGAAAGTAGAAATGGACAGCTAACTACTGAATAGTACCATGACTTCTTGGGAGGAGCATGTATAATGACCCCCTTTCTGGTATCTGTGGATATAGAAATCTAATTATAGTGTATTTTTACATAGCAGTTATATAAGCAGACAGATTTGCTTTTGACCTGCTCTTTTCAATGGATCCAGTTAAATCCTCCTGATTTATTCTGGTAGGTGGCACCTTAGTTCAAAGTTGGATAAAATACCAACACTTCTATTAAGAATAGTAATTTTTTTTTCCCAAAGTTGTCTCTAAGTTGGAAGGGAGGTGAATAACTAAGTTCAATTACTAAATTCTGAGTGTTGTTGTCAGATTAAATATAGTTTTTTTGGTATCAAACTAATCACTGCTACTTAACATATGCACTGCAATACCATTGCTGCAGTATTTAAGTACAGTCTCAGATTCTGCATAATTTAAGAGTTAGGTTTAAAACCCTGCTGGCACATTAGCCCCAGAACCACTATGAGCAGCATTGGTGAGAGCAGGTTTTGCACCATTTGGAGCACCAGAGAGAAGGTGCCCTGCTCTTTATTCACCCAGAGCAGACTGGGCTGCCTGAGGCACAGACACTCCTTCTGCATGGCCACTGATCACAGGTGTGCTCAGACTCCTAATTCACTACAAAAAGCTTGCCTGTAGCCACAGAGCAAATCTGGGAGTTTTAGTCAGACTCTCTTTTGCACTGCTTTGCCTTTGGAAGCATAACAACTCCATCCCTTTTCCTTTCCACAGGGAAAACAAACTAGTTCTATAACT
Source organism: Sturnus vulgaris (assembly GCF_052056855.1). Taxonomy (NCBI): domain Eukaryota; kingdom Metazoa; phylum Chordata; class Aves; order Passeriformes; family Sturnidae; genus Sturnus; species Sturnus vulgaris. Next base: position 65,372,868 of record NC_142246.1, read on the forward strand.
CTTGCCAGACATTTAGCATATAGGGAGTTTTGCCCCCTGCATTTGATGTCACTTTTTCCATTACCTCTTGCTTTAGAATGCTTTGTGCAAAATGCAGCAATTCCCTTTCTTTTAGAATAAGCCCACTGATTTCTGTGTTCTCCAAATCAAATCCAGTGGAAAATCAGTTTTGGACTAGTAATTATTTAATTTAAATTTTGACTTATTTTCTACAGTAGTAGATGATTAAAAGATTATTTGGGGAAAAACATTGAGAAACTTGTTCTGGGAATGTCAATAAGAATTTTCTGACATTACTGTTTTTTTCACCTTGTTTCTCGCCAGTAAAAATTGGTAAGGATCCACTGTCTAAACTTACCCTTCATAAAACATCTAGATATTTTTCTGCTGAAAGTCAACAGGCTTGTTGACTAATAAATTCACTCACCAAAGTTTGGATAACATCTCCCTAAGCATGAACAAGACTGCTCTGCAGTGGTGTTCCATTAAGAGCTGTGGCAGTGAGGATGCTAATCTATAAATATGTAAACTCTGATGTCAAAGTTGCCATTTTTCTTTACTGTATGGGCTATGGCATGTTGTCTGTGACTAGCAGAGTGTGTGAAAATGTGTGCCTGCCAGCTTGGCTGAAAAGTGCTGGTTTTGTTTTGTGCAGAGGCTTTTGCAGTCACTAAGTTCACCTTCTCTGCCAGGTTTGCTTGTCCAGGAGCAGCAGGCTCCACGTTACCTGCAGCTAGGTGGGCATCATGGCCAGCTCGACCTTTGAATATCCAGTCAAAATTTCTTGCCCACCAAATAACTATCAAGTGACTCTAAGTACTATGTATTAACTGAAAAGTTAAAATCACATCATGGCTGTGTCTGACAACTCTGACATAACATTTTTTAATTTCACACCCATGCCAGTGCTAAATTAACTCTGTAAATTCTGACAGCCCAAATCATGCTGTTTTTCCTCCAAGCCCCTCCATGCACAGAAGGATCATTACAGTTCACAAGGGTCTCAAGCATGGATCTGGGCTCTGCATTATTCTTGTCTGTTTGAAAAATGTAGGCAATAATAAAGCTTATGTTGTTGACTGAGAATTGTTTCTCAGGAAGGATGTATGCTTGTGGTCAAGGTCAAAGCAAAGTAGAGGAAAAACATGTTGATTTTGGTTGGGCAAAAAAGGCTGTTTTTGAATGACTAAGATTCCATCAAAAATTTATTATATAATCATTCCAAAGTGGCCTTTTCCCCCCTGTGGGTGACCCATTTATTTTGTTTTGCCCTGGCCCTCCACAGCATTACCCACGTGAGAACATTTCTTGTATAAACTATTAGGATGTTGTCATTTGGTGTCATTCCTAGTTACATGATTGCTTTGTCTTTTTTTTTTTTTTTTTGAGACACTGGGGAATAAAACTTAAAACTTCCACTGTGTCTGTATTATAAATCAAACATTTTGGTGGAAGATAATGGCACACTTTAAACAAAAATGACAGAGACTTCAATCAATTGAATACCTAAAGAGCAACAGCTTGTCTGCAGCTTGAATTGTAGTTAATTAATTCGAGTCAGCATTTACATATTTAGTATGGTGCATTAGTTTAAAATAACAACAAAGAATAAATTCATCCTTCCAATGCATTTGATCAATGTATGAAAATCAGAACAAACAAGTTTTATCCTGTTTTTATTTTATGTGCATTATTTAAGTAATGTACATCCCTGGGTAAAGCTTATAGAGAAGTTAATTCAACTATTCTATCAATTTAATTCACTTTCTTCAAATGTTTGAGAAGAATTTGTTCATGGTTTTACTGAAATCTCTTCTTTCAGGATTCAAATGCTTCCTACTTAATGAGTTTCAGAGACTTCCTCAGATGTTTCACTGCTAGGAAGAGTAGCATGCTAAAGGCTGCAACCTTTTCTGTACCTACTTGGAGGTGCCTAAAATAAAAGCTTGTTGATAATGCAGTATTTTTTGACAATGATTTGTGACTTCTTTGTTATGCTAGTGGTGGCCAGGGCAAGCAATCCTGAATATTGGCATAGGAGACACTTATATCACCTGTCAATCTGCCTCCTGGATTTCATGGTGAGGGGGCAAAGATGGCAATATTAATATGACATTTTTGCATATTATTCTCTTTTTATTCTTTCATTATTGACAGGAATTTTAGAAAAATGACCACAATCCATGGCTGTCTGTAGCTGGGGAAGTCTTCTCACTGAAGGTTTCATTGTTTTCATCTAGGCATTTTGCTTGTTGTCCTGAGCAAAAGTTAATTTTAATAAACCCACAGCAGTAAATATTTTGAGTAAATCATAATTTTACAATGGCAAGAATAGGTCAGAGATTGAAGGGAAGCCTGATAAGTCAACCAAAGTAATAAACTGAAAATGAATCATGAACTAATTTTCATGACTGACAATTCCTCTCTGGATTAGTGAAGAGAGCAGAATATCTTGAGAGGAGTTATGGAGATATATCAGCTTGATTTAAGGACAGTAATCTTGCTGTGGACTGTATATGAACATGGATTAAAATAAAAGCTACCACATCTTGTTTCACGTGAATCTTTAATGCCATAGTAAAACTTGAAGAGAAAATACAAGCAAACACTATTTTTCCCACTAAAAAAGAACTGGGGGTAGAAATGTAAATCGAAGAAACTGGATTCAGATGTGGAACTCTTGCTCTATATTCTTCTTGTTTAAAGATTTATTTTTGTCCATGATGAATTCAAACAGATGCAGGAAGAATGATCTAGGCTGATTTTTGTAAGGTTAATAGAGCAAAAGCCCTGAATTCCTTATGAAGATGATGATGCCAAAATATTAGGCCTGCGAAAAGGTGGGAGTTTCATGAGGTGAATATTTGTTTAGTATCAATATTGAGCTGAGATTCACATGTTCAGTCCTCTTCTCTGAGGGATGTAAAAAACTCCAAGGGATGAAACAATTAAAACCTAAAGCCAAATACTGAAACAACAGATGACAGAATTTCCATATCTATCTTTCAACCTTTGGCCAGTTTTATGAGAGTAACTTCTGATTCTGTAGCTATAACACCTTCCACCCCCAACATTTATTCTGATGTGAACTATCTTAACTCTCTTAACTTTACTAGAGAGGGAATAATTTTCTCTGAATGAGAGTCAGTGGATAGTGACAATGCTCTTGGGAGCATCTCAAAAGGATGGGGTCTCAAAGCCTTAATTCAGTTGGGTTATCGTTGAACTGTTTAAGATTATTTTAATAATTAATATTGTTGTATAATTGATACAGAATTCTAGGTATGCATTTTTCTCCCTACCAATATTTTCCTTTCTCTTTGGTCTAATATGTTCTTTCACCTGGATAAAGGAAATTATTTTTTATAGATTTATTGTCCTCTTGTCTCTGAACCTCATCTTCTATATAATGTTCTTCCTTACTGATAGTTTAAAGGAGTGATTGGCATTGTATTCTCTTTACATGACAAACATATATCAGAATATTCCAACCAATTAAAATAAAGTAATGAGGATAATGAATTTTCAGAATTTATGGCCACTTCACTTACATGAGAGCACAGAAACAAGCAACCTACCATCTATCCAAGAAGTCTGATAAACCAGGATGTATCCTAGGGAGTTTAAGACAAATAAAACTTAATGGCAAGGACTGTTGATTTTTATAGGTAGTAATTCTATTTAACTGGAATTTTTTCCAGCTTATTTAGTTGTGCTCATTATCTGGTCTTTATCAGTCTCATTATTTACTTCTTACCAAGCTAAAGAAGTGTTCACTTTCATCTTACCTGTAACTCAAAAATGCAATAATTTAATTGTCAGTTCTCTGTCTGTGGTTGATAACTGCCTTATTCTCCACCACTATGCAGTTAATAAATCAAAATTCAGATTAATCAAGGCAATAAAAAGTCTTTTGTAGCTTATTTCCTTTCTATACCCCAGGCTTATTTTTCATAAGCTCCTTTGTAGCACGTGCATGCTCCTGTGCAGCATGTGAAAACCTGCTTATTTGGGAAGTCACCTAGGACAAACTTTATACATTTAGTTAAAACAGCTGACTGACTTCTAATTGTTTTGTAATATTATGATATATAGTTGTTGCTATGTACCTTTTTTTTCAAACACATCTCTAGTTTGCACCTCTACTTCTGTAGAATATCTACTCATACCACATAGCTTGTAAGGACTTATTTTTGGATAATGCTTGCCATTGAAAGGTTGCACTACAATCATTCATTGATTTATTGGAATAAAATTGGAGGAAATTGCTTTACATTTAAGTTGGAGTAGACATCTGCATGCTGCAGTGCTAAATCCCTGTCTGGCAAGTGCTGGCTCTCTGAGGCTCCTGATTGCTCCTTGGACTTCTGGGGCCCTGGCTTGGGTATTTTCCCTTGGAGTCCTTGCAAAGAAGCTTTTGGGATGCCCATTTTGGTTCTAAATGGAGGAGAAATCAGAGGTTGCTCTATGGGAATTTCATGGATTTGCCTCCTCCCAGTTCTGCTCAGACTCATAGAAACATAGGATGGGTGGTGTTGGAAGGGACCTTAAAGATCATCCTGTTTCAACCCCCCTGCCATGGTCAGGGACACTGTCCACTAGATCAGAATGTTCCCAGCCCCATCCAACCTGGCCTTGAACACTCCCTGGGATGGGCACCAACAACTTCTCTGGGCAAAACTGAGATACAGAGACATTAACTGCAAGTGAGCATGCTGATTGTAGAGATATGGGCAGAAGAAAGCAATTTCTTTGTCGTTGGACTTAAATGGAAGGGCATATATGTGCAGGGATATTCAAAAGCTGTATCAGACAGCAGCATCTTCAGAGGAGCAGACTCCAGACCTGTTAGTCAGAGGTAAGGTGTTGTGGAAGGAAGTTTGGTGATGGAAAAGGAAGTGGAAGGATGACTTGACCTTTAAAAACAGCCAAACTCCCAAGCACTGGCTTACATTATCAGCAAAGAGCCTGCAAAACTTGGTTTAAAGAAATAAAAATGTTTCTGAGTTTTGAAAACACAAAGACAAGACCCATGTCAACTCTATGGCTTAAAAAACATTGAAGGTTTTTTTTCCCTAGTTCAATTTAAGAAAGAAAAGAAAGAACCCTTCTGGCTGTGGCCATGTATGCCAACCATCAGCCAGGAGTAAGGCTTTACAGCTGACTTATAAACCCCTGAGAGATGGGTTTTCTAATGGAAATACTGACAGCCCCTTGACTAGCAGCACTAGCAGGCACTGTTGTAATAAATGAGACTGAGAGACACATGATACAGGGCCCAGAAGGTAATTAATGGCTGGAGCGAAATAAAATATAGACACAACATCCCGCAGAGAGCATGACTCAATGGAACAAACTTGTAATAAAGCACAAAGAATGTCTGTTTAGTAAAGAGCTGTGTGAAACTGCTTGTAAAATAAATCATGAGCTAGTGCTAGAGACAGCTGAGCTCTCTGTATGTTTCTTTTAAATAGGAGGATTAACAAACGCCCCTTCTCTGTAAAAAGCCATTTTTGGCCATGCAGAATTGCAGTTAGAATAAAATGAGAAGCAGTGGAATGCTAAGTGCACCTATGCAAACAAGATCTTAACACACTTCTCAGCAGAAATATGGCAGAGGGAAGTTATGACTGCACCTACCACCTCGTCTTTTTAACGAAGTAACTTTTGGGCTAGCTCTCATTCTGATTTAAACCAAGTGTCTTGTCATTTGGAATACTTGACTTTATCCCTGTCACATGTAATATGTCAAAGCAGGAATCAAAATAGTTCTTATTCCTTAATTTATTTTCTTAAATTCTAAGCTTAAAAAATTAAAAAATCACCACCAAAAAACTCCCCAAACCCAGACTCTGTTGCCTTGTTTCTTGCTGTGCTTCCACTCATTTATGAGACTGTAGCTATGACACTTGAAGGTAAACTATTGTTTTGGGATTATGCACTAGGATGCCTGATCATAGCTTATTATTGTAAATTTACTAACAAAGTATTAATAAGCTCCTACCTTGTTTTGTTACTGTATCCTATGGTCACATTTCCAAGGCAGAAAAGTAAATTGCTCCAGATTCCTAATCCAATTGAGTTAGACATCACAACAAATGTATTCCCAACACTAACAGCTCCCACACTGCAAATCTTGGAAGGTTTCAGACCTAGGGTGATGGAAGCACTTGCCATGCTACTGCTACTTCAATCTTTATCAAACAGTGTTGGCAAGTCTCAATCCAACATTACTTGAGTTAGGACTAAAAATATTTGATGAATGACAAATTTCAGCTTCTGTGATTTCTATCACTAATTAACACATAAGAATATCAAAGCCCACTGTTTAAAACTAGTGACTGAAGTTGAAACGTGACAACACTACAATGTCAAAGTTGACTTTGTGATATGTGAATTGTGTAAAAAATGCAATCAAAAATATCTTACCCAAATATATTTTTCTAATTTTCTGTTTCTGCTTTGTTTCATTTTATGCATCCTTTGGGGGAAAAAATCAGAAATTGCTTTCTAGGTTGTTATGCTGCAAATCTTCTGTACTGGTGCATCTCAATGTTTTTATTTCTTGACTGAAGAGCAGGGACCTGTTTAGTGTCAAGCTCTGTACAACAGGGAAATACCACACAAATAATTTTTGTGACATATGTTGGAGAATAAAACGCTTCCCTTACATCATCTACACTACAAAGGTTGCTGAAGAAGTTTGTTTTGTGACTTCAAGCAGTCTGCTAGTTAGTTTTGCCATAGTTCCAGTTCCTTATCATTCTCAGGAAGCAAAATACCTTAAACCCAGTACTGTATTCTTTTATCTTAAAGCTTTACTAATAATACTTTAATAATTATTCTGAGTGTGAAACAGCCAATCACAATAAACAGCTTTATATAAAGTTGGGATCAACTTCAGAAAAAAAAAAAAAAAAAAAAAACCAACAAAAACCCAAACCCCTTAGAAGCCTAAAAAACTCTTGTGCTATTTGAAGTACAAAATATGAGAAGTAAACTAGAAAGACCCCCACCTACCCTTGGCAGAAAGTTTGGAGGCTCCAATAAATGAGCTCTGATTTTAATTATATTTTCTCTGCCTTTCACTTTGCTTTGACTCTGACATGTGGGTGGTTGGAACAAATGTTTTCTCAGCTGCTACAGTCATGTGATGTTTATGCTGGACATTTACAAAATGTGTAAATAGCAGCTGAAGTGAAGTATGGGCCCTGATTCTTTCTATTCTGTGTATAAAATCTTGGACATTTGTTCCATTCTGGAGCTGGATTATGGACTGTGAAGTATTTTGCACAGCTGAATTGGACCACACTAAAATCCTTCAAATGTGGACCACCCTTTTTCTGAAATCCTAATTTCTCTTTCACTTGAGCAAAAATAATTTGAAAATAATTTCTTTGAAATTTTTAAAATCGCCGATTTGCATAGCAGAAATCATTTATGCCTCCTGCTTGTACTGTGGAAGACAAAATTTCTTGTCTGCTATTTGGAGTTTCTGTCTTAGATTTATAGCTAGCTGAGTCTCATGGCTTGATTCATAGAGAGGCTGCAGATGAGTGCCCATATATTGCTGATTCAAACTAGATCGGTTATCTAAATCTTTATTGTGCATAGAAAGAGCCAGGAATTAAATTTAATGCCCTTGACACTTCAAAATATCAGTGAGAGAACTCAGATGTACAGGAACAGTGGCTTTTTATCGTCATTATTTATGGACTTTTACATCCAATGCCATTTGTATCGTAGAGTTACGTGGCAATGGGGAAACTTTATTAATAGCAGTTTAGGTTCCACAGTCTTTGCATTGAAAATGGGAATGAATTGAAAGCATTTTTATTTGATAATGTCACAGTAGAATCAGAAGCTTAATTGTTCATGCTGGGATTTTTTAAATATTGCAAAAACAGTTCTTTAATCATAGCATTGGAACTTTGCATGTTTTGTTCAGCCCTGTGAAAACTGGAATATGATTTTTGATACATTTTGATCACAGGAAGTATTGAAAGAATGTATAGATAGAAAAGGCTAATGGACATGGCTAGTGATTGAAAAATCAGATAATATTACTATGGAGAAAATATTCATACCCATTTTTGTCACCCCCACTGCAGTGACTGTGTCTTTCACTGAATTCTTCCGAAGGTTATCAAGGTTTGACTGCAGAGTTTGAAGTGTGAGAAGTCTATTAAAACAACCATCTTCCCTTTCCTCAAAAAGGATTTAAATTCAAGTTCAGAAAGGCTCCCTGGTCAAAAAGGCCTTTTGACACCCTCAGTCATGCATCACCTATTCAGCTCCTGTGGGAGGGGAAAAACAACAGTTTTATCCTTAATATTTAAAGAACAATCCAACTCTCTCATAGCTGCCTTGCACCAGGAAACTGATGATTGCCTTCTTCTGCAAGAATAAAGGTAGAACTGGCAGAATCTCTTCCCCTGGCTAATGCACCAACACCCAAACTTATGAGAGGTATAGATTAAAGAGCTCTCTCTTTGAAGTTATGTGTAGGGGGAGAATTTACAGATCAAATATTTCTCTCCTCTGTCAATCAGTAGGCAATTAAGTCACATGGGCAGGCTGATGTGTGACCTGAAATTGGATTTGTGCCTTTTTAAACCACTGCAGTGTTCTTTAAAGTGACAACAGAAGCATTGAAATCCACTTGAGACATTTTTCCTAATTCTCATCTCTGGATTTGTAATTTATATGCTATATGATTGAAAGTGATATATACAAGTAGTAAACTGAAAGGAGAAAATGAAAGGCTTCTAATCCTGGGTATCAATATCTTAAAAGGAAAGGAAATTCACTGTGGAGACTAGCTAATCCACTGTTCCAGTAAAAATAGTCAATTTGTTTATAAACATTATGGTGCACTGTAGATTGGTTTTAACAGAGAAATTCTGTGAATAGTTCCAATGTTGATCTTTTAGAAATAAAAAATTATCTTGGGCATTCTAAACCTGAAATGGGGGATATAATCATATGGAATAAAACATGAAAATTACATTTCTATTTGGATGTTATTCATGTTGACAGAGTTCAGTATTCAAGAATTAAAGCAATTTTGAATCATCACTACACAGAATTAAAGACCTTTGCTCATATAAAATATTTCACATAAAACATTATACTAGCACAAAAGAGAGAAATTCCTGAAGAAAAACTTCCTTTATGGTTGCTCAATGAATTGAAAAAACTTCGAAGAAAAATAAATATCAAAGCAGAGAGGGAAAATATTAATGTCACTAAAACAGTTGTGACTCACAGAAGAGTTGTAAAGATTATCAGCAATAACAATGTAGGTAATGCTCATGAGGAGAAATGCTGAAGTACTGAAATAATGAAAGATTTCATTTTTTTTCTTCCAGCAGCTTATTCTTTATGGCATGTTATAGTTGTAGACCCTCTGTTCAGGGGAATGTTTTTTTTAAAATTATTTCTGATGATAATTTCCATTTCCTCTGAGTATACTCCAGACTCTCATATATGAGACCTTTTATTTCTCTTCTTTGTAGACTCTTCTGTGGTTTTAAGTGCTGTGCTGGATCATGTAGTAATTTCTCTTTAAGGATCTTCCTTTTTTGTGTGTGATGAGTACATGATTTGTTTGTGGTGAACACAGCCCTGCTTTCAGTGTAGAGTTTCTGTATTAACTTGACTGTATCATATATTTCATGTAAGTTGTTCTTATTTCATTCTTGAGTACTCCACACACTTTTCTTTTACACAATGTGGTCATTTTATTCCTGCTGTCACTTTGGTCCATGACTGTTTCTTATGGCTGGTTCAGTGCCTGTTCATTTTCAAATTTATCACAGGCAGAAAGGTTATCTAGTGCTTAAATCCATAGTTATTACTATTGTCATCAAGGGGAACCTTAATTATGGTTTCTAAATATTACATATAGTGGTAGAATCATGTTTGTCTTCAGAAGCAGACTGATTAGAGAAAAGCCATTTATTGTTGAAAAATCTCAATAGGAGGATGACTTTCAAGTGTCTGCCTATTGATAGCCAGAGCTGACAGGTCTCTAATTCTTCAGAATTTCCTTGCCATCTCTGTTCAAATAAAACAACTGACAGAACTGCATACAAAGAACCAGTACAGGCTTTTTTTTCTCAAGTCTATGTTGTTAGGAGTTAAAGCAGTTTGTATGCAAGAATGTTGTTTTTTTAATTCACTTTAATTAGATCTTTAACTTCTCTTTCTCTTCTTTTCATTGGCTGCATTCACCACAATTTATACAATGTATTCAAATTTTTCAAGTTTTTTTCTCAGTGAATCATTTATTCTGCTGTATTAGCCTGATCATGTTTGATCCATGGCATGAATCACTGTGCCATTTTTCTTATGGCCTTATGCTCTGATTAAACATAATGAGAAGTGAGAACTGTCTGTATGGCATGAGAAGTGACTTGTATCTGAGCCTAAAGTGCTTTGCAAAAGTATTTTGAAAAGTAGTCCAGATTTGCTCTTATATCGTTCCTTGGTAGAAATATGATTTTAATTTTTAAATGGTTTTTAATTTTGCCATGTTCTCATATAGAAAAAGTCAGTCTTTCAATCTAATCTTGATTTCTCTCTGTTATTTCTTTCAGTTTCTCTGCTCCTGTTAGGAGTAACTCCACTTCTTTAGATCCCCAAAGTTTATTCTGGTAAGTTTACTTTAGTTAATTTACCTCCAGCCTCAGTGGCACACATGAAGTTCATTGCTGTTCCGTGTCTACTGAGAGTTATGGGGGAATATTGATGTTGATGGGGTCTCATGGTGTTTACTGATCCTGATTTGTGGGTCAGCCAGGGTAAAACCCTTGGTATGTTGGATTAAAGCAAAAGAAATCCCTCAGCTGGGAAACTGAAGTTCTTTTTAAAGGTGTAGTTCACCGCTGTTCAGATTTTAAGGCACAGTTTAATTGCACCCTCACATTGGACAGGTTTTGAGAGCATTGAGGATGAGAGGAGGAAAACTCCACATTGGGTGTCCGAGCACAGCATTTCTGTGCTCCTGTCTGTGATCCACTCTCCACATTTGGACTGCCACTGGGATGCTTTAATGGATTTCCCTTCTTTTTGAATGACAAGACCTGCCAAGAGACCTGCATCTGCACCTTCCTTCACCTGATGTGAACGCCTAAAAACCTGGGCTTATTTTCTACTGGATGATGTCTGCCAAGAGATTTTGTGTTATTCATAACAAAGCCAAGTAGAGTCTGTCCATAGCAACTCAGGTACTCTAAGTGTCTTGTCTTAAACCTTTTATTGTAGATATCCATAGGGATGGTATGACAGCAGGGACAAGGGACTTCTAGATGACTGTACAGTATAGGAACTTAGATGAAACAGAGCTTGCTGTTATAAACGAGCAGTTTAGTGAATATTCTCATTCTCCTTATTAGCCTTTACGTTAATTATGGTATGTATGGCATGTTAGGAAAATGTGAGCCCTTCTGCACCCAACTTTGTTGAGTGTCTACCAAAAGAAAACATTCTGACCAACAAGAAACGAAGGACAGAGCTCTTTGAGTTCTGCTGTGTTTAGTTTGAGAGACAGAATTAGTTTAGCTTAGAGACAGAGTCGGGTGGGAGGAGAGGGGGACTGGAAGTCTCTTGGCCTTGGCTTCTGGAGAAAACTGTAGGTTCTGCAAATGGCCACTTCTTTTGGGATCCCACTTTCCAGTATTTTACAATATCCTTAGGAAGCTATTTTTTTTCAAAAGATCCAGAAGGAAAACTGGGAGACAACAAGTAAAGGGCAGAGATAAGTCTAATATTCAGGAGGTGTTTCTTCCCTATAAAACTTTCTTCTGCTTTAAGAGTACCAGAATCAAGGGCATCTACCAAGCTGCTTCCTAGGTTTAATATCACCTTGGAAACGGAATTCCCTTAGGAAGTTAATGATGGTTAGGCAGATGATGAATCCACAGTTTGGATACTGATTTGTTTTGCGTCCTTTATCGAAACAGACATAAAGTTTGGAAGTAATTAGACCCAGATTATAAAAAAATATGGCATTGTGTGGCTAATATAAACCAAAGGGACACTGAGAACTGTCCGGAGACCTAAGTGTGTCAACTTAAACCCTATGAAAGCAGCACTAACACTTTTGGACTTCATTAATTTCCAAGTGGAAAAAAAATCAAAACCTCAAACAAAAGACAAACAAAACAACCAAACAATCAAACAAAAGAAACAACCCTCCCGAAAACCCACCTGCTTCTTTCCCCCCTTGTTCCTTTCTTTCAACTGACATTACTAGAGAATGAATAGTCATGCATTATGCAGCACAATTATTCTATGGGAAATGTTCACAGTCATCTAAATTAATGGAATAAGTATGTAAGCTTCCAACTGCTAGACTCAGAGGATTTTCAAGCATAGATACAGTAACAACAGCTGGTTTCTTTAAGAATTCTAAGTAAATTCATTTTAAAAAATTAAATATGCCTACATGCAGCATATTTTGACTGAGTTGCAAAGAAAGAATCCCCATTGCTTCTGCTCTTACTGTAACATATTGCTTTTCATGCTTTCCCCAGAGTATTGAAAGAAAGCTGCAGATGTTCTCATTTAAACATTCTGTGTCCTGTTAAGGAGATGAGAGAGAAGTCTCCGTGCAAAGTCTCAACCACTTTTCAGAATGAAAGTTATGAAATATTTTCTTTCTTCATCAGGTTTTCTCATGTGAATGTTGAACTTCTATAAAGAGTACCATTGGAGAATGTGAGGAAGCAGTGTGCCCAAACATATTAATCAAATTTAAATTAAATTCAAGATTTCAGTTGAGTTTCAGGATTTATACTTGATCTTGTATTAGTCAAAACATGAATCAAACAATGTAAATAATATCTAAGGGGAAATAATATCTAAGGATTTATTTACACCATAATTAATACTTATAAGTTATTTACTTACACATTGAAGTTAATATTCCAACAGCAAAGAAGGTGTTAAGTACCTCAAACAATTAATTAATCATGTTAATGCATATAGATATATAGATAGAGATGATATAGATATAGCTTTGAGAGGTAGATTGGGCTAAAGCATTTCATAAATATGTGGTATAGGAGCCTACTCTGAGTTCCTTACTATATTATCAAAAATTATAATTGCATGGGCTGGAAGGCATTGGACAGTTCAGAAAATCATGCAGGAAAAGGATGTGATTTCAAATGGATTGTTTTCTGAGGAATTTTTCTGATCTCATCTGGAGAGAAGTGCCCTTCACAACGTATGAAATTACAGGTTTGTCCTGTAAAATCATGCTTCCAGGAAAACAGCCCAGTATTGACTGGAATGGAGGGAAAATCCTTCCTTTGCTCTTGAAGGAAACAGAACTTTCACAAATATCTCTGGTATCTGGTTGGCAGCTACAGCTGGCAAAGCAGATGACCTTTCTGAGATGGGATAAAAATGAGAAATACTTTTGTAAATGCATTTACATATTTATTTACAGAAAGTTGATGTCTACATTGGTATATTAATGTTATTGGTTCTGTGTATAATTGACAGGTACCTTAAGTTGCTTTGCATGGATCTTAGGCAGTAGAAGGGGTTTAAATGTGGTAGTAATTTTTAGACACGTGTGGGGCTGACCAGGAAACTCATGCTTTAATTTATAAAATGTCTTGCTTGCAATTAATAGAAATCTTTTTAGTAGCTACTAATTTCACCCCATTTTATGCTTCTGTCTTGGATTACTTGTGATCTGATTGCCTGGAATATCTCCATGGTTTAATTTTTTAAAAAATTTTTGTTTGTATCGGTTTCTAGTTGCAGACTGAGAAAACCAATCACAACAGCAAAGAATATGGAACATTTCCTACTAAAGATCCCCTCTCATGCCCTCAAACTCAGATGAAAGATCACAAATACCCTCCTCCCTTCTTCCTCCTGCACTCAAATTTGTGAGCCAGTGTCACAAACTTTGGAGTGTGAATGATTGGACAGTGAGTGAAATGAATTGTCACTCATTCAGTGCAAAACTCATGACAATTATAATAAGGCACCATTATCAATACAGCTACACTGGACCCTGACTGAGCTCACTATTGCAGACAAAAGTGCATAGTGAGTGTAAAAATCAGTTTATTTTGACCTTATGTAAGGGATTTCAGTTGTACTTTCCCCCCCCAAATTCTCTCTTTAAACAGTGAAAGCGATTATTGTACACGAGCTTCAAACCAGCAGCATTTTGCAACTGGATTAAAAAATATACACTGATAACATTGCATTGTTGCCAGTGGGAGCTTGAAAACTTTCTAAAGAAAAATAATAGAACCACCTCATAAATAACTTTGTGGCTTTTCAACATAGGGCAGCCAACCACATAAATAAAATATATCAAGTGTGTGCTGGATTGAGCTACTTAGGGTTTATTGCAATTACTTGTAGAGTACGAGGACTGATAATATAAAATGGTATAAAATTCAGAATGTGGCCTTGAACACTGCTCCAAAGCTTCCTCGAGTAGAGAAATGACACCTTTACTCAACACAGATTTTAAAATGACCCAAAACTCTGGAGGCCTTTGTACAGAGGACCTCCAGGGTGAGTACATGAGTCTGAAAACAATAATGAGCCCTTTACAAGGTTGGCTGTGAGAACTTATCTGTCATTCTGACATGCTAGAAGAAATCTACTGGAAATCTTGGTGGCAAGAACATGAATTGGACTTGTTGAGATTTAAGATATCCAAAAGCAGATTAATGTGAAGACATTCCATTAATCAACCTGACAACAGGAAAATTCAGACAGAGGGAAAGTATAGAGCTGTCTAGCTACAGAATAGCCCATTACTATTTTTTTCCATACACATTCTAGTGCTAGAGGCTAGTGTTTCTTGAGCTATTCTCAGAATTTTATGTGTTGGGCTGGCTATTACTTTACAAAACACTTAAATTTTATAATCAGATTATACTCTTTTCCTGTGTCTGATCCTCTAAACTTTGAGTTCCTTTTTTGTCATGCAGCACTGGCATCAACAGGGCAAAGTTCCTGGGGAACAGTAAAAAGCAAGAGGGGCTTGTGCATGTGGCTTGTGGTTCCTAACTATGGAAGCATGTTCTAATCACATTTTATTAGTCTTCCCATTGTACTGAGTAAGGCAAAACATTTCCCTGCATCCTCATCTCTTTGAGATCCTGGGTTTAGCTGGAGGTCGCACAAACATTTGTTAATATTAAGGTTATATATTTGGACAGGTAGGAAAAATACCAACAGCTGAACCATCAGTGAAATTTGCACAGCTGCTTTACCTGTGTAATATATCTTAGATCACCTTATTGCAGCAGAATGGCTTTTATCTTCCTGGTGTGTGGTAAAAACTAAGCAAACTATGGAAAACTTTGAAAACTTTTGTGTTTTCAGTCTTTTCTCTACATGAAATAAAGCAACAAACTCTGAAAACCA
Source organism: Sturnus vulgaris (assembly GCF_052056855.1). Lineage (NCBI taxonomy): Eukaryota > Metazoa > Chordata > Aves > Passeriformes > Sturnidae > Sturnus > Sturnus vulgaris. Next base: position 65,388,282 of record NC_142246.1, read on the forward strand.
AGAGGATATCTAATCTATCTAATCTATCTATCTATTGATTTCTGTTTAAAACCGAATTCCTAATTTAAAAAAACCTTCTGTATAGTAATAAACATTCTTCATACAGAAATGTAGTAATAGCCTTTAAGTCACTGTCATTTTTCTCAAATCTGTAGTTCCTGCATCAGGAATTTGCCAGGCACCATTAGAACTGCCTCTCTGTTGTTAAGGACTTGATTATGTGCAGGAAGTGAAGGTACTCATGTCAATTTGTATCATGCCTGTCTGATGTCCTGAAATGTGGATTGGTGATAAATACTAATGAAATATTGCTAATGTGCTATATCAGTTAATAGAGAAATGCTGTCTCATATTCATTCCAGCTGGCAGCCAGAATCCTTTGGAGTGATACTACCTACACCAATTTATGCAACAGTGATTTCATGTTCTGTAGTTTTCCTTGTGGTAAAGCAGCAAATAATAATGTTTTACTACCAGAACTTATGTCTGGAATATTATCCATGAATGTGTTCTAAACAGCAGGAACTTGAAATGGTTTCAAGATTGTACCCATGAAAAGGAAGAAGTTATAATTCACTCTATTGTCTTTCCATCTCTGTCTTTCAGCATGTCCCTCCTGTCTCCTATATTCTTCCCTTCACAACCAAGGGCCTAGAGTTCAGCATTTATTCCTTCTGCAGACAGTCTTCTCTGGATCAAGTTTTCATAGTCATAGGAATCCAAATTCTTAACCTGAATTCCTTAGCAACACAATGAACTTTTGTATTAGTATGATGTGCTTTTTTCTACTGTTGGCATGAATTGCTGTAATCAGATTAGGAAGAAGGTAAAGTCAAGGACACAGGAAAAAAGGTCTAGAGAATAAAAAGTCTGGCAGCATGGAAATGTACCACTAAAAAGGAGCAAAGTTTTTTTGTTTTTGTTTTTGTTTTTGTTTTTGTTTTTGTTTTTGTTTTTGTTTTTGTTTTTGTTTTTGTTTCTGTTTTTGTTTTTGTTTTTGTTTTTGTTTTTGTTTTTGTTTTCTTTGCCAGGGTTCCTTTCAACCCTTATGTGACCTTGTAGTTGTGAATTGGCTTCTATTACAGAGTACAGTTTAAATGTTTTTATTTTAGGCCACGAGTAAATCATACTATGATAAGTTAATAATCTATTACATGTTAATTTGTTACAAATAAAGTAATTTCACAGTTTTATCTTTTTTTTAACCTCAGTTTCTGGCTAAGCAATGTGAGTTTAGATTAGTAGCAGAGTTTGGTACTTTCTATTTTGCACCTGGGAGAAATGGGTTTAGGAGAGAGTTTGCCTGTTTAATGGTTTATAACTCGAAAACTGAAGGAACATGAACAAAGAGCTGAAGGAATTTTGAAGAAATGGTTATACAGCAAGAACAAGCAAAAAAAAAGTGAATTTTTTTGATTAATATTTTTATATAAATGTGAGGTATTTAATGAATGTGATCTACTACAAAATCACTTGATAATCAGGGGAGTTGTGCCAGAGTTGTCTTTTCGTTTAAAGATCAGTGCACAGCATATTTGCTGGGTCATGAACTTTATTTCAGCATAGTCCTTATTTGACTTTGAAAAGACCAAAGAAAGGACAACCTAAGCCTCAAAAAAGAATATACTACATGATCTTTTCTTTGATTATTCCTGGACAAGGAAAGACTAAAAGAAGTATTTTGTGTGGCAAAAGAAAATTGGATACTCTGTGAAGGACTGCAGAATAGCCAACAAGTTCGATGCCAAAAATGACATTAACAAAGTGGTAAGGTTGGCTGATAGTATATAGTGCTTTCTCAAAATGCCAGAGTGGGGGCTTTAATATAAATAAAAAATAAAAATTAAAAAAAAAAAAGTCTTTCAGGTTATCTGGACAACCAGAAGCAGGGGATGAAGAAATTAAACACCTTTGCAATGTTGCCTTGCATTAATATGCACAGAATATGTGCTAGTCTGTGTTTTAGATTCCAGGAGCAAAGCAGAAGGTTTAGCAAGGAGCCACCTCCACGTTAATTATCATCCTTCAATTTTAAGTCTTTCATCAGGTAACCTCATATTTTTAATTTTCTTCAATAGAAAGAAATGTTTTTTAATGTTCTTAATGAGGCCGATGTGGTTGACGTGTATGCATAGGCTTATAATGCTCTGCATCTCATTAAAGGTACATAATAGTGGGTGATTCATTAATGTTTCTGCATACTCCTGTACAGTTTAAAGAGGAACAGAGATAAATAGTGCATATTTTGAAATATTTATAGATTTTACTGCTTGACAGGGAAGGTAGACTCAATAGCTAAAGAACTTGGCAGTTTTGTTACCCAGTAAAGACAGCAGCTAGAAACATATGGGAGAAGACTGATGTGCTTCCAGACTTCTTCCATAAAATACAGCTCTGTCTACCCAGGACAGTAGGGTCCTATAACTTCTCTTTTTCAGTCTGTTGAAGTGGATGTGAACATTGGCCACATGCATAAAGTTGCTCCATGCTTTCTGGAGTTTTCTTTGGCTGCAGGTGCATTTTGCAATCAAATTCCATTATGCATATTCATCCATTCTCTGCTTTTGGAGGGCCTCCTTTGTATATTCAGGAGTCAAGAGCACGGGAAGTGAATTATCTAAAGTTCTTATTTTGAAAATGGTGTAAAAATCACTTTATTAACCTCTTTGGTGAAATGTGGTATAAGTGAGAAGTATATCTACCACTATTTTAATTTGAAAGTGTTCATCATCATGCAGCCTTGCTGGACTAATTTGTGGCTGGAAGGTCACACCTTACAATGGTTTAGGAAGGACAATTATGGCAGTCTCAGATCTGGACATAACTTTTCTTATGCTATTACTACATAAACACAACACTCTTATTTTTGTGGAGGAGGTCAAGTGCTTTCAAGGAGCCAGGATTTACTGCTTATCTGTGGCATTCCAGTCCTGCAGATGATGTGGTGACCCATGTTTTCAATGCTATGAAGTTGACAATGAATGAAAATGACTGCCAGATGTGTTCATTAAATTTGATATTCCAAGGACATAGATCTTCAACTACTTTTTAATAGTCCCATTGTAGGTCTTAGCAGACACCTGTCTTTTCAAACCAAGACACCTATTGAATTAAAAAGAAGTGTGATCTTTCTTTCAAATAAAATTATGATGAATGTTTCATCAGTCTCAAAAAAGTATGCGTAAATATATTTATGACCAATATGTGTAATATTCCTGATACCTGCTTCATGAAAACGTTCTTTCTGTAACACCTTGTCAATAACTGTGCTAACTGTGCTATTTTAAAGGCTCTGCACAGTTTCTATTCAATGTTTTTGCCTTTATTTCTCTGGTCTCAGCAAAATCTCATTAAAGTGACATATTTTAACCTAATGAAATTAAATTTAAACACTGCTTGTCACTTTTTGGGGGAAGGAAAAAAAACCCAAAACTTGAAGTACTTCCACATACCAGTAAAAAACCCAGCACATTCTGCAAAAAGTGTTTGAAATGCTCATTAAAAAATGTTAGAAAAGCTTGTCTGAAACCAGCACAGCTTTAGTCCTAGCTGGGGAAACTTTTGTTTTGAAATTGTGCTTTCTGTTTACTTTTCAAAGCCTTTATGTGTGTCTGGAGGCAGAATTCCAAATCATGCTCTTCTACAAGTGGTGTTTTCGTTTCGTTCCATTTTTAAATCAGGTCTTCCTTGATTCACCATTGACTCTTACAAAATTAGTATTTCACAGAACAATGTTATTTAAGGTGTTGCTTTGAAGAGATGATGGTGGGAATATTCCACACGTGTGCTGGCTGTGTTACATGCAGCTACATTTAATGTTGCTGTGGAAAGGAAAGATCATGCTTACAGGAAAGTATCAGTGCCATCACATGTTACTGTTTACACAGGCAATTTATTTATCTTTTTAGCTCCCTCCAGGTAAAATCCTTGTCTCTGTTTCCCCCAATGAGGTTGGAAACGCTCCTGTCAATTTTCACCAAAAGTAAACCCGATTATGGTACATGCACTTATAGTAACTGCCTTTGTTTTTTAATCTAGAATGTATTTTAAAAGCTCTTGATTTTCTTCTGTACCACTATTGCCAGTAGGCACATCAAATTACTATTGCTGTCTTTTATGTTTTCCTTGCTGCTTTTGTCACAGACAATTTTAGAATGCGTGTAGGTTTCTGAAAGCTGAGCTGGTGCACTTAAAGACTGCTGAGGGGCTCCTGTCTGGGAATGGGGACATCCA